>NW_005842535.1:697810-714567 GCF_000455745.1 Alligator sinensis
GGCCCTGACAATCTTCACCCCAGGGTACTCAAGGAGCTGGCGAGCATCATAGCCCAGCTATGTTGGCTAGCACTATGGAAGAAAGAGACTTGGGGGTCGTCATTGACCACAAGATGAACATGAGCCTGCAGTGCGATGCGGCGGCTAGTAAAGCGACCAAAACGCTGGATTGCATCCATAGATGCTTCTCAAGCAAATCCCGGGACGTCATTCTCCCCCTGTACTCGGCCTTAGTGAGGCCGCAGCTGGAGTACTGTGTCCAGTTTTGGGCTCCACAATTCAAAAAGGATGTGGAGAAGCTTGAGAGAGTCCAGAGAAGAGCCACGCGCATGATCAGAGGTCAGGGAAGCAGACCCTACGATGACAGGCTGAGAGCCCTGGGGCTCTTTAGCCTGAAAAAGCGCAGGCTCAGGGGTGATCTGATGGCCACCTATAAGTTTATCAGGGGTGACCACCAGCATCTGGGGGAACGTTTGTTCACCAGAGCGCCCCAAGGGATGACGAGGTCAAATGGTCACAAACTACTTCAAGATCATTTCAGGCTGGACATAAGGAAGAACTTTACTGTCCGACCCCCCAAGGTCTGGAACAGCCTGCCACCGGAGGTGGTTCAAGCGCCTTCATTGAACACCTTCAAGATGAAACTGGATGCTTATCTTGCTGGGATCCTATGACCCCAGCTGACTTCCTGCCCTTTGGGCAGGGGGCTGGACTCGATGATCTTCTGAGGTCCCTTCCAGCCCTGATGTCTATGAAATCTATGAAATCCATGATGAGTGACTGTAGCTGCCCCCCACAAAGTTGGAATACAAGGCAATACAAAGGATATGGAGGGTTCAGAATTACATCTAGCAGCAAGTAAAAATGCTGGGAAGCAAACACACAGGCTTTGGGGCTACAGTTCAAAATGTATTCCTACAGGTATTGTGTGCGACAAGGCAGCTCTCTCTTATATATGTGACATTTTCTTTGAACTGCAGGCTCTTGTGACAGATATACCTAATGCATGAGCATCAATGTGAGATATAGGGCACCTAGTAGGTATGACTGAACAACTGCAAGCCTGGCTGTATTGCAGGCCTAGGACTGAATCAGCTGGTATGCGACAAAACTGGAGTGGAAAATCAGCATAGAGATAGCCTGCCCAGCTCCTTCCATATCAAGCTCCAGCCAGAACTGTCATCTCTTCTCTTTAACGAGCCTGGAAATTTAAATGAGAAAACCCTCAAAAGGCAGCATTTTAAAAGAGGCAAGAATTTCTTAGAGTAATACCTTTCATTGGACCAACTGTATGGTTGGCGCAGAGTTAGACAAGCTTTTGAATGCATGACATTCTTCATTAGGTCTGACCAGAACAAGCCAAACATAGCAAAACTGTAGAGAATGCCTTGCATTTAAAAGCCTGTCTAACTTTATCCCAGCCATGCAATTGGTCCAATAACCAATATCACCCTAAAAAATCCTTGCCTCTTACATAATTTCTGGACCACCACAGCTACAACATCACTTTTACACTACCACAAGCATTTTAAAAGAAACTGGGTGCATCTACACATGCACTTTAAAGCACATTAGCCTATTTTAATGTGCATTAAAGCATCACCAAAATAAATGCACGTTTGCTAATGCATATTAAAACAGGCTAATGCACCTTTTTCTAGTACCTCACAATGGAGGTACTACATTTAATGCACATTAGCAAAAGTGTATTAATGAACATGTAGATGCACCCGCTTTCTGGTTTACTCTGTCTTTTGTGATGATTTGTCATTTACATGCAGCACTTCTTACCATAGCATCAAACAGTGCACACAGGATCCAGTTTCATAACAACAGTTCTGGGAGAGGCTTTAAAAAAAGTGATACCTTGATCTAATCACTTGCATTGCATTAAGGCTTGGGTTGATCTTCTCTTGTAGTCTCACCACTGAGAGCCCTCTCTTGCTAAGGCTCAAGATGCAACTGAGTCTACCCAACCCTATCATCACTTAGGCAGAAAGATATCTTAGTATATTGTGGTAAAAATATAGTCATTAAGAGTGCCAAATTCTAGTCAACTGCCACCTTGGAGGTTAGGACCAGGACTTTAAACTTTCCTCTGAAATAAATGAGGGACAGTGGACCCTGCAAAGTTCAAATGTAATGACTTTTGGATAGTTTCAGTTGACAACCATCAGTTCAGCTGCTTGCTGTCATATCAGCCTCATCCTGGCTACTGTGTTCCACTGTGGCCTCCAGCCTGGAAATGCTAAGAGCTTTCCTGTCTGGAGGCCATAAAAGTGTGAATCAGTGTGGCCAGATCCTCACCTGACATCAGAGACTGATTGAAGAATCACTTGCAATCCCTGTATATCAAGTTTACCCAGGCTTTTCTATTCCAACACTCTGTTACTTATAATCCAGAAAAACTTTTACCGTTCAGATTGAAACTCTCCAGAATATGTTTGTTGTTTCTATTTTGGAAAAACTGCAAAAACCGTGTAGTCATTTTCACACACAAGTGAAAAGTAAGAAGCTCCACACTAACCGTTATTAAAAATAACTTTTCCCTTTCTGAACAGGTCTCATGTTTGTGGGATTTGGGGGGTAATGCCTGTAGTTTTACTGAAAAACAGCCCCTAGAGAATACACATTCTTTTGCTGATGAGTAAAAGTATATCCAGATTTGTAAGAGTTATATGTTTAAAAAGAGCTCTTTGCACTTGTAAGAAAGGTGTGATGTGAGTGGTAGGAGTTTTGACAATGGTCCAAGTGTGCCCAGGCTTTACTAAGCCAAACTCACAATATCTGAATGAATTTACTGAATTCATGAGGAGCATCCCACGTGTATTTCTAAGGGGTTCCTAACAACACAGGACCCAACAAAAGGAATCTTCCTTCACTCTGTCTAGCTGAGGTGTCCTATTAGCCTTGAAGAATATGAAGTGAGCTCAAAACCAGCTAGGCTAAAATTCTAGATGCACCCTTTCCCCTTGGCAACTTAAAATTTCTACTATGCCCCTCTAGTGAAGCTACCAACAGTAAGGTAAGTAACCTTCTCCCTGTTTCACAGATGTGGTAATGGTGATCTCATGACTCATCCATTGTTACATAGGAAGACTGAAACAAAGCTGGTTGGAAACCACCTCTGTAAGAGGCTTCATGCACTTATGCATGCTACTCAGAAAAACATTCCATGTGCTTGGCTTTACTGGCTGCCCATGGGGCTACTCTCATAAAATTACCTTTGCAAAGTGCCTTGAAATGCATGAGTCGAAATGTGTTATACCACCAAAAATAATGTGAGCCTTACTTGATTTACATGCTTTACATAAGATACAGGGAAGCAAAGCAGCTTGGTGGGAGATACTGCAGCCAGGTTAGATGATTTTGTTGGCTGCCCTCACAACAGTGTGGCCCACAGGCAGAAAAGGTTCAATATTCAAACAGTGGCTGTCAGGACTAGACATGTGAATGCCTGTGTGTCTTGGGCAAAACTTTTTATTATGCCAATGTTCAGTGCAAAGGCAGAATCGTGTGGCACCAATAATGCTAGCTTAACAGCATTCCAAATGTATGAAAAAATACAAAAGTATGTTAAAAGTGCACTAAGGTTTCAGTCAAGCACTAAAAAGTAAGGAAATGCCAGAATTAAAGAGTCCTATGCAACCTTAATTTGATCCCCCATACATTTGTATTATAATACAGTCTTCAAAACCTGACCACATACTATTTTTTTACACAGGATCACTGCCTCATTCAATGCACAGGAGCAAAGATGCTTTCTAGATAGATTAGCTGTAGAACAGCCTCTACAGACTAAGAGGACTTGACTCTGCCAGCTGGTTTCACAGCTATTTTGTGACAGCAAAGGAATGGAGAAATTTAGAATTTTGGCCCCATTCAAGGTTCTGGGGGAGAATGTGCTCTAGTAGATACAGGCCTTTCTGTCCCTGTTGTCTCCTGAGCCTGATTCTTCTGCCTATACTCACTCTGTGCCAGTCCTGCCTCTATATCACCTCCTCATTCTTCAACACTCTACTTCTGGTCTCTGTTCAAACCTTCCCTTTTCCTCGCTCCTTATCCCAGCTTCTTCTAAATGTTTCTTGCCTTAGCAATCCTACTCTCCCCTGGCTTCCAGTCTCCTTGCTGAAACAAGCCAATCCACATGTCTAGTTTAGTTTCTCCAAGGTTTCCAGGCCCAGTGTCCTTGTCCAACCATTTTCAGTACCCCAACCTGCTCCCTGTCCCCAGTCTATAGTTGTGTCCACTAGCTCTTTGTCCAGATCTAGTCCCCTCACTGGGCACATCCAGATAAGTGCACACATGCAGTATGCAGTGCCTCAAAGCTGCTTGAGGTGCTGCACACAGCACATGGGCACCTGTTCACTGCGGTGATAATTTGCAGTGTGGTGTCAAAAAAAGCTGCCGCAAAAAAAAAGTGGCATGGTGCACGTGGCAGCTGCATACCCCAACAAAAATGGATCCTGGCCACGCTCTAGCGTAGCTGCTGGCCAGGCTCTGTGAGGCCGACTGGCACTGCTGCTGGCCCAGGAGACGCACAGGACCTCAAGTAAGGCTGCTGGGGCCAGTACAGGTGCTGGTCCCAGCTTCCCCTACCCCACCTAGGACAATTTGGTGTGCACCGGAGCACGCATACAGGGGCATGCCCTGAGGCACAAAGCAGCTGCAGCTATTTGTACCACAGCAAACATATGTCCCTGCACATGCACGCTTGTCTGGATGTGCCCACTAAGGCTGATCTCTTCTTTCATCTGCATCTCAGTCAGGGTGTTTCTTCATCCTTGCAATGTGGTCAGTTGCAAAGAGACATTGTGGGTGCCCATACATGTGCAGTGAGGCTGCTCTGACCTGCTGTAATTACAGCGCATCAGAGCATACTTGATTAATTGGAGTGTGGTAATTACTGCTCTGCAGCAGACTTAAGCGTCTTGTGTATCAGGTCCCTGTGCTGAAAAATGTTGACGGGGTGCTTTAACTAAAGTTCATTCGAAGAGCTTAAGTTAAAGCGCCCCTGCCTCCAGTTTTTAGCACAGGGATGCTGGTACACAGATGCTCCTGGCGTTTTAATTACAGCAGCTCTCAGAACTGCTCTAATTAAAGCACCCTCCACCAAAGCATGTCTATAAATGCCCACTCTCAGTTCTAGTGCTAGCACTGCTGGGATCCATAAAAACTTAGGAGCAGCAGTAAAAGTCCTGCTCAGTTCCTGTATCCTAGGATGCAGCAAATTCAATACATCCATGGAAGTGTGACATATGTTTGCTAAAGTTGGCACATACATGTATAGGATGGAACAATCCCATGTACTGGATGGAACAATACCATGTACCAGTACAGTCTGGGGGCTGACTGTCTGGGTAGTAGCTCTGCAGAAAAGGCCCTGGGGGTTACAGTGGACAATAAGCTGAATATGAGCCAGCAGTGTGCCATTGTTGCCAAGAAGGCTAACGATATACTGGGTTGCACTGGTAGACGTGTTGCCAGCAGGTACATGGAAGTGATTATACCCCTCTGCTCAGCATTGGTGAGGCCACATCTGGAATACTGTGTCCAGTTTTGGGCCCCCACTACAGAAAGGATGTGGACAAATTGAAGAGAGTCCAGCAGAGGAAACCAAAATGATTAGATGGCTGGGGCACATAACTTACAAGGAGAAGTTGAGGGAACTGGGCTTATTGAGTCTGGAAAATAGAAGACTGAGGGAGGATTTAATAGCAGCCTTCAACTACCTGAAGTGTGGTTCCAAGGAGAATGGAGCTAGACCAGGGATGGGCAAAATGCGGCCCGTGGGCCAGATGCGGCCTGCCAAGCTATTCTATCCGGCCCATGGGGCGCCTAAAAAATTTAGAAAATTAATATTAATCCGCCCTGAGCTGCCTGTCATGCAGCCCTCGATGGCTTGCCAAAAGTCAGTAAGTGGCCCTCTGCCTGAAATAATTGCCCACCCCTGAGCTAAACTGTTCTCAGTGATGGAGATAACAGAACAAGGAGCAGTGGTCTCAAGTTGCAGCAAGGGAAGTTTAGGTTAGATATTAGGAAGAACTTTATCACTAAAGGACAGTAAAGCACTGGAACAGGTTACCTACAAAGGTTGTGGAATCTCCATCCTTGGGGGTTTTTAAGACCTGGCTAGATAAAGCTTTGGCCAGGATAATATAGTTGGGGATGGTCCTGCTTTGAGCAGGGGCTTGGACTGGATGACCTTCTGAGGTCCCTTCCCACACTAATTTTCTATGATTCTAAATTAGTTAACCAACTACCAAACCTTAACTGAGCATGTGGAAATTTAGATTCTTTTCAAAGGCTTGTATCTTGGAAGGAAAAAAGGCACCCACCCTCATAATAGGGCTATCGTTCTACTAATTTTAAAGACACTGCACCAAAGCATGGAAGTTCTTCAGCGGAAAAGATGACAGAATTTGTTTTATCAATGTATTTTTTATTGTGCTTCAAAACAGCTTAAATATTTTACCTGAAAGTTTAAAAAAACTCAGCCCGAGATGGACCCATTTCTTGGAGAATTTCATCGCAGATATTTAAAGTTTGGCAAAGTTGAAATCAACAGAAAACTGGGTATTACTACAGGAACCATCTGAAAACCACAAAAAGTAATCATAGTTTTTATAGACATTAGGGCTAGAAGGGACCT
This sequence comes from Alligator sinensis, assembly GCF_000455745.1. Classification (NCBI taxonomy): domain Eukaryota; kingdom Metazoa; phylum Chordata; order Crocodylia; family Alligatoridae; genus Alligator; species Alligator sinensis. The sequence continues at coordinate 704,463 of NW_005842535.1, forward strand.
CGGAAGATCATCAAGTCCAGTCCCCCGTCCGAAGGGCAGGAAGTCTGCCAGGGTCATAGGATCCCAGCAAGATAAGAATCCAATTTTCTCTTGAAGGTGTTCAATGTATGTGCTTGAACCACCTCCCATGGCAGGCTATTCCAGACCTTGGGGGCTCGGACAGTAAAGAAATTCTTCCTTATGTCCAGCCTGAAACTGTCTTGCAGTAGTTTATAACCGTTCGACCTTGTCATCCCTTGGGATGCTCTGGTGAACAAACGTTCCCCCAGATACTGATAGTTACCCCTGATAAACTTATAGGTGGCCATCAGATCACCCCTGAGCCTGCGGTTTTCCAGGCTAAAGAGCCCCAGGGCTCTCAGCCTGTCATCGTAAGGTCTGTTTTCCTGACCTCTGATCATGTGCATGGCTCTTCTCTGGACTCTCTCAAGCTTCTCCACATCCTTTTTGAATTGTGGGGCCCAAAACTGGATGTAGTACTCCAGCTGTGGCCTCACCAAGGCTGAGTACAAGGGGAGAATGATGTCCCAGGATTTGCTTGAGAAGTATCTATGGATGCAAGCCAGCGTTTTGGTCACTTTACTAGCCGCCGCATCGCATTGCAGGCTCATGTTCATCTTGTGGTCAATCATGTCATGTTCATCTTGTGGTCAATCATGCCCAAGTCTCTTTCTTCCATAGAATTAGCCAGTGTCGCACTGCCGAGCCTATAAGCATGCTGCAGGTTTTTCCTCCCAAGGTGGAGAACTTTGCATTTTTCAATGTTAAACACCATCAGGTTCTCATCCGCCCATTTGCTGAGCCTGTCCAAGTCATCCTGGATCGCTCTCCTGTCTTCAGGTGTGCATGCTTTGCCCCAAAGTTTGGTGTCATCGGCGAACTTGGCTAGTCCACTTCTGACTCCAATGTCCACATCATTAATGAAGATGTTGAACAATATGGGTCCAAGGACAGAGCCTCAGGGGACCCCACTGGTCACAGGGCACCATGACGATTGACTTCCATCAGTTACCACCCTCTGGGTCCGACCACAGAGCCAATTTCCCAGCCAGCAGATTGTGGTGGACCCAAGGCCGCAATTGGCCAGTTTCGCCAAGAGGTGATCATGGGATACCAGATTGAAGGCTTTTTTGAAGTCAAGATAGATGACATCAATCTCTTCTCCCTTGTCCAGGTGATAGGTCACCTGGTCGTAGAAGGAAATGAGATTGGTCAAGCAAGACCTACCCGCAACAAACCCGTGCTGGCTATCCCTTAAGATGTTGGCGTCGGCCAGTCCATTAAGGATGGCCTCTTTAATAAACTTTTCTAAGATCTTCCCCGGGATAGAAGTCAGGCTGATGGGCCTATAGTTAGCCGGATCCACTTTCCTCCCTTTCTTGAAGATAGGCACCACATTGGCCTCTTCCAGTCTTCGGGCACTACACCAGAGCACCAGGAGTTCTCAAAGATCTGTGCCAGAGGCTGGGCTATGATGCTTGCCAGCTCCTTGAGTACCCTGGGGTGTAGATTGTCAGGGCCAGCTGACTTGAAGGTATCGAGCCTCTCAAGGTGTTCGTTTACGAGGTCCACATTGATGGAGGGCAAGGGATCTCCCTCACCTGCACCTCCCTGTCCCATAGAGGGCATGGGCGTCCCATGGAACTGATGAAAGACCGACTCAAAGTACCAACACAAAGTATCATGCTGCCAGTTTCCACCACTCTCCATTGCTAAATGTTCTAGGCTGTAAGGATCCCTATGGGCCAGATCCCATTGCTCTGTAGACCAGATTTGGCCCATGGGCCAGAAGTTAAGCCCCCTTGCTTTACATCAGTGAAGGCCAACCTTTTTGGCATGTGTGTCACAAATTAAGCCTTGTGCCCACCAAGTGACACTCTAATCCCCTTCTTTTGCTGATCTGCTGATATGCTTTCTGTCCCCTAGCCTGTCTGCTGCTGTACTGCCTGTTCCCTTCCCAATTTGTCATGTGCAAAGGCTGTTTGTATCACCTGTGGCACATGAACAGCAGGTTGGCCACCCTTGCTCTACTGGAAGAGGTAAGAGGCACAGAGCAACTTGGGTTCTGGTACCTGTTTCAAGGATACTTTGCATGAAACTGCCATTGTATGTAATGCATACATAGACCTGGGAGCTAGAACTAGACACCAGTGTAGCCTGCTCCTTAAAAATGAATCCCAAAAAAGCAGCAATGAGGAAGAGGACTTACACATATTTTGAATTAACAGTTCCTCAGGGGCTTAAGCAGGGAGGAATAGAATCACACTTCAGCTAAAAACAGACTAGTTTGATACAACCCTGATGTAGGGATCTGGGTTTTCTGTTTCCCATGGAAAAATGTAGATTCTCCCCCTTTAAAGGACAAAAATGCAGATTTTCCTCTTTGAAGCAGGAAAACACAGGTTTCCCCCTTTTGAACAGCTTTCTGCAGGCTGGCACAGTTCCAGCTTGTGAAAGCTGGACGAGCTGGAAGAGCAAAAGGGCAGGAAACCCTAAGCCCTGTCCGGAAGGAGTGAGGCCTGAGAATCTGAGTCAGCCAGGGATGGCTCAGACTCACTTTCCCTCCTGTGGCCTTTGGGATAAGTAGGGCTTTTGGGGGCTGGGCCCTGAGGGTGGAGGACAGCTGGGGGCCCCTCCAAAGGGGCTCAGGTAGACCCTGTTGGTTGGGTGAGGGTCATGCTGCGAGAGGGGCCAGGGCCTGTGGGGAGAGCTGGCAGGGTGGGTGGGAGGCAGGGCAGTGGTATGTGGGTGGCAATCACCCTGTCCTACACCACGGATCAAGGACAGGCTGCCTTGTCCTACCATGGCTCATCCCAGTTAGGCTGGGGCTGAGGCTGGGGGCGCTGCCCAGTTGGGGTGGCAATGGCAGCAGCTCAGTGTGGGAGGAAGAGACCACACACTGTTCCCCTGCCTGCCAGGCCAGGCACCCTTGGAGCACGGTTGGGGGCTGGAGGTGCTGCACAGCTGGGGAGGTGCCCATGGCTGGAGCCAGGGAACTGGGGATGAGCGTTCCCTATCTGCTGTGCCGGTGGCTGCTGCCCCACTGCTCACCGCACTGCTGCACCACAGCCCACTGGCCTGCATCTGTGGTGGCTGTTAGCATCTCTGCTGGGACCAGCACTGGAGGCGGTGGCTGGGGGTGCTCTGCACCGCAGGGTGCAGGGAGGGGCTGGGAGGCACAGCTGACCTGCATGCTGCCTTGCCCAGCCTGAGGTCTTCTCAACCTTGCCTGCCCTAGGGGTGCTTCTGGTTCTGGGAACCACTCAGGGATGTTGTGATGGGTCAGAGTGGAGGTGTAGAGTGGCAGAAGGGTCTATGTGTGTGTTTGTGTGTGTGTGTGTGTGCGTGCGCGCGCGCTAGGCTGGGGGTGGCAGCAGGGTGTGTGTGTGTGTGTGTAACAGAGAGAGAGAGAGAGAGAGAGAGAGAGAGAGATGGTATGGAGCAGGGAGTACTCCAGGTAGAAGTGGTGTCCAGAGCTAGGCCTGGAGCCCCCCTAACCTACTAAAGCAGCCTGTGCAGGGGGAAGCTGGCCTTGAAGGGAACGGGCTTGCTCAGCCAGAGGGAGACCCAGCCCAGTCCCTGAACCCCAGTCCAGGGTTTCCCTGGAAGGGCATGGGGACCGCTGGAGCATGCACACAAGTGTGAGGAGCAGAACAGCAGGGACCAGCACTGCTCAGAGCCACAAAGCAGCAGGCGGGACAGCTACAGTTAGATCTGTGGCTTGGTGCAGGGGGGTGAAGCTGCTGCCAGCAGGGAGTGAATGGAGGTAGGCAGGGCCAGGGGGATCTATGGGTTGGGAGTGAGGGGCAGGGGCAGTGCACTGGCATCTAAGTGCTGCTCAGCGCCACAAGGCAGCTGTGGGAACAGATGAAGATGGACCTGCATCCTGGTGAGCAGAGGGGGCAGAAAGAGCTCTAATTTCCTAAAAAACAAACAAACCCCAAATCAAACACCAAAATATATAGGTCTTTAAACTGTATTCTACTATAATGACTGAGGCACTGATAGGCTTCCAAACTGCTTTAAAATTGTAAATATATCAATACAAAATCATGTTAATCTGATGGCCAGAGCCACTGAGTTAGTGCAGCTTCAGAACCCAGAGTTAATGCTGATATTGCTCATTCCTCCTCTTACTGCTTGCTAAATTCTAGTAGCCACTGGTGATTAAAATCAGCAGCACAGGAAAAAGGATGAGTAGAGGTTGTGTTAACCCTCTAGATTACAGGATCATGTCAATACAGTGGTTCCAGCAGCCCAAAGGATTTTAATACTGCTGTCATGGCCACTTATAGGTCATCTGACCTGCAAGAAACCCTGCAGTGAAGATCCGACCAAATGCGTTTGCCATCCCTACTCTAGCAGTAATCTCTGATAAGTAAGAGAACATCAAAGCTCTGGACACTGAAACAGATTTATTTCCCAATAGGTTATTCCATTAAGAAAAAAGTACATTAAGATAAAGTTAAAAGGTGCACACACTGAACATAGGTATCCTGTTTTCTATGCGAGTGCCATGACCATTAGGCTGAAAAGTCACTATTTATTTTTCTCTTTCTAACCCAGTGGGTATTTAATTATTTCATTTATACTTGAACATAATCAGTAGGGGATATTGGGAGAGCCCTAGGCCAGAACATCCTTTGGTCTGGTGGCTGAAACATTCACAAAGGGAATAAACAGAACTCCCAGTCTCCTATATGTGGGGTGAGTGCTCTAAGTGATGAATATCTGGATAAAAGACCTAGGATGGAATTCTATTTCTTTTTGTGCACCTAAATAGCAATTTCTGGACATGTACCTGGCTGTTTTTGCCCCTGTCTCAGCTGTGCACATGTAAGCATGTGTATGTAGACCAGCATTTCTCAGTCGGGGTGCTGCAGCACCCCAGGGTACCGTAAGACCCTTGTAAGGGTGTTGCAGTGCTAGTACTATGCAGTCAAGTGAAACTGCCTTGTGTGCCTCTGTTTGCAGGAACCATGTACAGAGCCGGATCAAGAAGTTGATGTGTCAGGAGTGGGTAAATCTGGTTCTGGTGGTTGTTTTCTTGGTCCAGCCTGCAACTGCCTCCCAGAAACAGTGTCTTTGTATGTGCTCCAGAGGTTGGGGGTGGGAGATGGGGGGAGGGCTTTAATTAGAGCGGCTCCTAGACCTGCTCTAATTAAAGCACCCACAGTGTCTCATGTATCAGTGTCCCTCTACTTCAAATGGTGGTGGCATTATTTTAATGAAAGCTCGTTCAACGAGCTTTAGTTAATGCACCCCCACTCCCATTTTGAAGCACGTGCATGCACATACACAAGACATGGAGGCTGCTGATGTATACTAATTAGCACACTCCAGACTTGATAAATCGAGTCTGCTGTGATGCGCTGTAAATACAGCACGTCAGAGCGGCATCCCCACGTGTACAGGCACCAGGCATGTGGAACAGTTTCATCTAGTGGCAGAAGTGGCAGCCTAGAGAGACAGCCAGTTGAAAGCCACTGCTCTATGGATTTATCTCCAGGCTGCCATTTGGCCTTTGTTGAGGCCAGATAAAACTGCCTACAACTTCTGTTTCAGGTGGTGGGTGCCAGACCAGATTTGGAAAATACCCTGAGCCAGGTTCAGCTGTAATGCTGTGAGTAGTTAATACGAGGCAGGATCTCATGTACTCTGGCACTTTTACCATCATATTACCTAATTTTGCTCTTAGTACTGCACTGATGCTGTGATCTCAGGTCTGAGAAAGGTAAAGGTAACATTGTAATAAAAGTGATGGTGGCCAAATTATGTAACTGAATTCATAGATTTCATAGATTTCATAGACATCAGGGCTGGAAGGGACCTCGGAAGATCATCGAGTCCAGTCCCCGGCCCAAAGGGCAGGAAGTCAGCTGAGGTCATAGGATCCCAGCAAGATAAGCATCCAGTTTGCTCTTAAAGGTGTTCAATGTAGGCGCTTGAACCACCTCCGGTGGCAGGCTGTTCCTTTTCTTGTTTGTTTCTCACCTTGCAGGAAAGTATTACTTTTGTAAGAGCATTGCTCCAAGAAATCCTTATATCAGAATTCCACTGCGTCTATGAGGTTGCTTTTGCTTGCTGATATAGACATAAAAGGTATGCAAGGAGAAGTAGATTAGGAAATGGTACAAATCAGGGATAAACTGATTTGTTTGCCAGGACCACCATATAAGCACCTGCAACACCATTTTTAACAGGTGGAGCACGGCGCTGGCCACATTACCTCCTTCTGCTGCCAAGGATAAAGAAACACTGGAGCCCTGCCTCCATTGCCTCAATGGGCCTCAATACCCTGTAAATGGGACAACTTTACACCATTTTTAAAGTGTCTCTGAGGAAGCAAATAGGAACCAGTGCAAATAGTACAATTTTGATATAAGTAAATCCAAGCTAAAGTTCTTGTGATAATGTGTATTTTAGCCCAAATTGGTTTCATGAATCAGTGTTTCTCACATGAATTACTTAATCTACCATAATAAACATGGGATAACAGCAGGATTCTTTAAGAGAGCTAATTATTTTAAGAGGAAAGTTGCTACATAGCTAAAAGAAATTTCATCTAAAGTAACTATGAGAGCTATTCTTTGTACTGATTTTTAAAATATTCAAGATAATTCTATAATAGGGACTTCTCAAATGATTTAATAATTTTACAAAGGATATCAAGGGTACTGTTCTTATTTATATGTAGGAGGCAAGATTTTGGGGGGTAATGTACTGGACCACCTGTATAGCTGGGATAAAGTTGGACAAGCTTTTGAATGCAAAGTTTACAATGTATTTGTAAGCTTGTCTAAATTTATCCCAACTGTACAGTTGGTTCAATACAAGATAGAACTCCAAAAAATCCTTGCCTCTCTCAAAATGCCTGGACCATCACAGATACATCATCGCTTTAGCATTACCATTTATATGTATAGCTTTTAACATAATTTATTTTAGGCAACTCTTTTCTTAATTAAAAAAAAAACACTTTGATTTTATCCCTGCATTCTATGACAAAAGGGGGAAAAAGGTGACAAACAGCAAGCACACTCCAAGCCACTGGTTCTCAACTGGGGTGCTGTTATATCAGGGCGGGCAATTATTCCGGTCGGAGGGCCACTTAGGGAATTTTGGTGAGATGCTGTGGGCCAGGTCAGCACTCCTCTCCCCCCTTCCCCTCCCCCCCCCCCCCCCCCCCCCCCCCCCCCACCCACTCACCAGCTGCACTAGGTCAGCACCCCTCTCTTCCCTGGAACCTCCCTGCTACAGCTCAACAAAATTCACTATGTGGCTCTGCTCAAGCCAGGTGGCAGGGATGGGGCCCTGGGCAGGTGGGAAGTGGCATCTGGGAGTGGGATGGGTAGGCAGGGCTGGGACCACAGGGCCATGACAGTGCAGGGCTAGGGTCCAGGGCAGAGCTGCAATCCTCTCCCTGTATGTCCTTGTGATGAGCACTGGTTCCATAGGCAGGGGCATGCAGGGCGTGGTCCATGGCTCTGCTTCCATCCCCGTGCTGTCACCTCCCCAAGATCCTGAGGTCTTCATGGAGATTGTCCAGGACCCATGCAGACAGGATGCACAACCAGGTGGACGAGATGGTGTCTGGGGGGGCAGGGAGCTGCTTCTGGAAGTGGATTGGGAGGGTGGGGCTGAGTCCAGGATCTTGACAGCATGGGGCTGGAGCCTGGGGCAGAGCCACGATCCACTCCTGGCATGCCCCTGCCCATGGCATACCTGGCATACCCCTGCCCACCGCCTGTCACAGGGAGATGTAGGGACCAGATCAAGACTCTGTGCCCCAGCCCTGGGCTGTCTCTTCCTCAAGACCCCAGCCTTGCTCTCCCATCCCATTCCTGGAAGCTGTTCCCCACTCACCAACAGCTGCATCCCATCCATCCAGCCCCATGACCTGCCTGAGTGGGTCCTGCCCCTGGCAGTGGGTGCAGGGTTGATGGCTGGGGTGCCTAGGCAGCAGAGTCAGGTCCAGTGGCAGTGGCAGCCAGAGAGAGCTACCAGTGCTGCCAGGGCTGCTGGAAAGTGAGTCTGGCTGCCATGCTGCCCCAGTCCCACTGTGTGCCCAGGGGTGGCGGGATAAGCTATTCATGCCATGGCCAGGGCTGCCCTTTGTGCCTGGGCTGAGTGAGACTGAGGGAGCCACTGCAGACCAAACAAATTCCCTTGGTAGGCTGGATCTGGCCCATGGGCTATATTTTTCCCACCCCTGCATTATATTAAAAACATTATGAAAGGTTCCTTGAGTCTGAAAAGGTTGAGAAGCACTAATCCAGGCCTGCATGCATGTAACTGATTATATGTCTGGAATAAAAGGTGAGAAAAGAGAAAGGAGGACTCGGGCACGTAAGTGTGATTTTATTCCACCCTGCCCAAATCCCTGAAAGACTGTTAATACAAAATATGGGTGGGTCCTGCTCCTCCTCATCTTTGTAACCACGTCTTAAGTGTCAGACGATAGTCTGTTACAAATGTAGATGCAATATGGATCTACAGAGATTTGAAGACAGTGGAATAAAATCTCGTAGGCAACTAAGTCCATTTAGACACCCAACAAGTAGAAAAGAAACTGGCAGCATCTGTAAAATAGGGATAATGAAGTTATTTATCAGTAGGGCTGCGCAAAGCTTCGGGTGGTGATTCAGTTCGGAGGAGATTCGGCCCGACTTGGTGGCCGAATCTCCGAATCCAAATCTTTAGAAAAGATTGAGAGAGCTTTGATGATTTGGGCAGCTTCTGGTGCCTGCAGCAGGGAGCTCAACTATGAAATTTCCTATGGCTCAACTGGTCTAAACTATGAAATTTCCTATGGCTCAAGTCCAGCAGGGTAGTCAACATGAGGAATGAGCAGTTTTGCCCCAGGACTCGGAGATGGTCAGAAAAAAAGCAGCTGGGGATTCTGTGGGCTAGGTTTGCCACAGACTTCATGGGCTGTGGATGCCTTGGGGACTCTGGAAAAACCTGAGCTACTCCCCTTCACCAGGCCTTGTATATACTCATTTACCTTAACACTCTCTGTGGGGGGCTGTGGCATGCTTGTGTCCTGGAGCCCAGCTCCGGACAGGAGTTGCCTCCACAGCTCAGTGGGCGGGACATGGCACAGAAGAGAACACCATGCCGCTATGGCCACTTAGCGAGGCCCCCTGTTCAGCTGGCAGCAGCAGGGTGCACAACTCCATGCTGCCACCACTGTGGCACCTCACCTTGGCAGTCATGGTGGCACAACACTCCTTCCCATGCCGGGTCCCACCCACTGGGCTGCAAAGGTGGCTCTTGCCCAGCTGCTCCAGCCTAGTTGCAGCCCTGTACAGGAACAGAGATTTGGGATCTGGTGGGGAGGGGAATGCTCCCCCTGGCCACCTTACCTGTGCTCCCTGCCCCCGCAACATGTTGCCTGTGCCCACATCTCCCCCTTCCATCAACACCCACCCCCTTCCTCAAACACTGGGAGGCTAGGGCCTAGGTGTGGGGGGCAGTGGGTCAAGAGTAAAGGGTATGGGTTCATTAGAGGCAGGTCCTGTCAGACCAACCTGGTGGCCTTCTATGACCAGGTCACAAAATCCCTAGACGCAGGGGTAGCAGTGGACATAGTCTTTCTGGACTTTAGGAAGGCCTTCAACACTGTCTCTCACACCATTCTCATTAAAAAACTAGGGGACTGTGGCATCGACACCTACACAGTCAAATGGGTCAGTAACTGGCTGGAGGGCCACACCCAGAGAGTGGTGGTGGATGGGTCATTTTTGACCTGGAGGGATGTGGGCAGTGGGGTCCCCCAGGGCTCGGTCCTCAGACCCACGCTGTTCAACATTTTCATCAGCAACTTGGACGAGGAGGTAAAAAGCACCCTGTTCAAATTCACAGATGACGACACTAAGATGTGGGGGGCAGTGGGCAAGCTAGAAGAGAGGAATAGACTGCAATCGGACCTAGACAGGTTACAGGGGTGGGTGGATGAGAACAGGATGGGTTTCAACACTGACAAGTGCAAGGTACTGCACCTGGGGGGGAAGAACCAGCAGCATACCTACAGGGATTCCAGCCTGAATACTATCTTTGAGGTGGGTGCCTTCAACCAGCCCTTTCTCAGAAAATATTTTGT
>NW_005842535.1:714600-732062 GCF_000455745.1 Alligator sinensis
GAAAGAGGTGGTGGTGTTTTGACTCCCTTTAGAAAAACTGCAGTAGAGACTGGAACCCAGATCTCTCCGTCCCCAATAAGTGCCCTAACCATGAGGATATGGAGGCTTGCTTGCCAATGAATATTTAATGATTCCATGTGACATGGGCAAGTTTCAAATGGAGGGATTGATAAAGCCTAACTTTTGCATCCTATTGGCTAGGGCACATGTGTGGAAGGAGGGAAATGTGGGCTCATGCCCCTCACATAAAGAAGGAATTTAACCATGCTTTTCCACATCCCAGGAGAATACACTGACCATTGAATTTTTGGTGTAAGGAGAAGTGTTCTGGACCTCATCTCGTTCACTCTGCAAACACCTTCTGGATCAGACTTTATAGGTGAGGTATGTGAGGGACTGTCTACCAGGAGCAAGGTGCTGCATTGCTCAATACTGTAAAGAAAGGCTTTAGGCAGTGGGGAACTTTACCAATGAAAACATATTACCTTGTAGCCCTTAGACAGCACTTGGCAGCAACTGGTCAGGGGGTTTGAGGTTCATGTGGAAATAGGCTTCTAAGTAATTTAAATATGGCTGTGTAGGTAGCCTTAAATCCTTATAAAAGGAGGGGATGGGGAAAAAGCAAGAGCTGCTTGAATTAAGGACATTTTTATTTACAAACAAATATTCAGAGGTTAAAAGTGCCAAAATTTACATCAAATTCTGTGAACACTTTTGGTTCCAGTGCCTCAAATGCCATGCACAGTGCTGATCAATTTTTCAGCATCATTTCAGGGCTTATACTCTAATACTGGTTGCTAATCATCTGCCAACAGACTGGGCCTATGGCTTGCAGCTGTATTATATACAAGCTGTTAGAGTGAGTCCTGGGTTTCCTTGGAGCCACAGAAAGCACCCACCATTCTCCTGCACACAAAACATTTGCAGAAACAGCTGCCACTGCCTTATTTAGAAGCAAACATGCAGGAGCAGCAAGAATGAACTCAGAGGCTGCTTTGCTTTTAAGTGTTCTGTAAGGCAGGGGATTTTATTAGAAGGCTATGCTAACATGCATACAACAAAGTATCCTTTTCAAGGTTGCAAAAACTAATTAATTTCAAACCCAGTGTTTGGATACTCAAATTCCTGTATTTTCTTCTGTAGTGGAGTGGAAAGGTTTATTTGGCCAACAGCAGAGAAGGATTCACAAACATTTCCCCATCCTGCAGAGAGAGTCACACCAATGGAAAGGAGATTTAATTAGTAAAATCTCGTTAGGCAAACAAAATTATCCGTAAGACAATACTCCTCTGGACAGGGGGTATGATTAAACAAAGCTATTAATTAAGAAAGTAGCTTGAGCAACTCACTGAATTCATTCATCTTCATGCTGGCTCCATTTTACTTCTTCAGGGTTGAGTGGAGCAGTCTTTTTATTATTATTATTTGGGCTTAATGGAAAGATCTCTCAAAGCTTTCAGAAATTCACAATTTAGGGCCTCAGACCTTTGTGTCTCATCATCAGCAGGCTCTCCCTGCCAGATTTCAGTTAAAGTGGCTTGATTGCATAATGTCTATTTGCATAATGTAAATTGCAATCTACTATCACAGGAGATGGGAGAGACAGAATAGCTATTTTGTTACATCTCTACAAAAATCCTACATTTAGGAGGGAGATTTGCAGCTGAATAATAAGCCTTATGGCTAGGACAACAGCATACTCCATTAGATCAAGCCAATTAAATCAGACCAGAGAGATTCATTTTGTTTCATATTATGCATCCAAAAGTCACAAGTTCAAGACATATCCGTTGGTCAGCGGGGGTCAATGGCATTGCACTGACACATTGCACTGACACATTGTGGCATCTACCAATGTTACCTTTAGCTGCTTGCAAATGGGGGGGTGGGAAATTTACTTGAAACCCGGCACACTCCTGGGCTGAGCCTAGCACAGACCCAGAAGAGGCAGCTCGTTAGTTCAGCCCAGCTCTGCAGCATCTGTATACAGGGACAGATTAACATATAGGCAAACTTGGCACATGCTTAGGGTCCTAAGGGAGGAAGGAGCTCACTTGTGCTTATTTTACATATTATAATTATTGAGTAAAAAAAGTAGTATAAAAATTCCATCTTCAGCTGGGGGCCAACTAAAGGGTTAATCTGGCAGTCTATAGATCAGGTGCTTTAGTGGGGCTTTTTTGGCACTTTCATCTACAGCTGAAGCACCAGATCTATACAGATGCTGCAGAGCCGAGTCAAACTAACACTCTCCTTCTTTTGGTAAAGCACATTTTGGGGGGAAGGGAGGGGAGGTCACTTCTACAAGCAGCCTTTATGATTACTGAAGGGGAAACCACACAACCATTAAATGGGACTCCTTGACTCAAACAAAACTAGGTAGCTGTGGGCACATCTACGCATGCATTAATGCGCTGTGGTTACTGTCCATTAAATTTAGTACCTGAAATAACATATAATAACTAAATATGCAGTAACTGGCACTACTGTGCAGTAACACCAGCACACACCTTTTAAGTGGCACTAATGTGCAGTAGGCTAATTCTACTGCACATTAACGCAATAGAATGTGTTTTACTGTGACGCACTAATACACAGTAGAACTAGTCTACCGCACATTTAGTGTCTCATGTAGATGTGCCCTCTATCTCTTCGTTAAAGAACTTTTATCCAAACTACTGCTGTTATCTGCCTACTAGCATCTCAGAGCCCATGTCTTTGTAGGTTTTTGTAGTGTCTTGCACAATGTGGTTTTAATCCTGAATGGGACCTTTGAGTGGCACTACATTTGAAACATATAGTAATAATAAGATCATTTAACAGCACTAAAATATGAAAAGACATAAAGCTACAAAAAATACATAGTGCTACAAAAAATAATAAAACTAATAGAACAATCTGCTTTGCCTAATAATTTCCCATGATTTAAATGTTGACGTTATAATTAAGGAAAAAGTGAAATATAGTACTCCTTTAATGTTTGGTTTTATGAACATATTATGGAAGGACATTAAAAAAACAAGAAAAACAGCTCATGCCAAGGAGAAGCCAGGGAAGTAGTCCATGATATTCTGGGTTGTTGTTTTTTTTTTAAGAAGAGCATTACCTCTCTGAACTTGTTGTTTAGATTATAATGAAACCTTGTAGTCTGCTGTCTCTTTTGACTTTATTATAATCGTTTAATAACAATTTCTCAAAAGACAATATATTAATATGTATGATCAACCTATAGTAAAGTTGTAAGGTCAAATATCTGAACAGCAAAAATCTCTGAAGTTGAGGATTTCCAGAAATGCTAAAATTACAGAATATGTGTATTTGTGGTATTAGAAACAAAGGACAATATAGGGAGCTTTACAGTTAATAGAGAAATAGAAAACAACATATGTGTGCAGATGGCTCAGGTAATGGGCCCTGTAACCTTATCTCTTTAGAATTTCCTGATTTCTGAGTGCTTGAGCGCTTCATCTTACTATTACCTAAATGTGTTGTTGTTATTATCATCATAATCATCATCAAGCCACCTAAAAATCTTTGAAGGAAAAAAGAAATGCATTATACAGTCACAACATGTTTTAATAGAGACAAATAAAACCATAGACTGTGACCATTGTTAACTATTGTAGACTATCTAGCTGTTGTTAGTTGTTAAGAAGAACACTAGATTCCCTCTTGTGCCATTGTTGTTTCTGTTTTAAACTGAAAGATAGTCTTAGCTATGTTTCAGACAGGCTGGTTAACTATGCACATGCCAAACGTTAAGGCTCTGAACACCACTGTGTTTTCAACATGTTTGTTTTAGATGGTTTTTCATAAATCAATGCACTTATTTGCAAACTGAACAGTGACCCCCAAAGTACAATGTCGATCAGCTGGATATTTAGCCTCTTAGGTACTGTAATTTTATTTTTGTTTCGTGTATTTGAAGGCATTGCACTAGGGGCGGGCAATTATTTCAGGTGAGCGGCTGCTTAACAAGTTTTGGTGAGCTGCCAGGGGACCCTGCCCCTTAACAGTTGCCATGCCCCCTGGTTGCTACATTGAGACCAGAAGCCTGTCCTTTAAACCGTGAACTTTGTCACCAGAAGTCTCTCCCCTTGCTCCCCACCCTCATCAAATACTCCTTTTGGGAGGGGGGAGGTTGCCATCTTAGAAGCAGCAAAAAAACCCCAAACCATACACTAGGAGTCAAACACCTACTGTAATATATTTTAATTTTATTACAATAAATATTTGTCAGGACTTGTGATTGTGTCCTATACATAGAAAGGATTGCATAATACCTAAAAAATAAAGTTTCACTCTTTTATACTGTGTGTGTGTGTGTGTGTGTGTGTGTGTGTGTATGCCAGGGTGTGGGAGTGTGTGGGGAGCTGTAAGGGGGCGTGGCTGTGTGGCATACGGTATGTTGGGGTGTATGTATATGTTGATGGGGGTTGTGGGGGCAGGGTGTGGGTGTGACAGAGGGTGGGGAGTGTAGGGACCGCCCCGCCCCATGGCATGCAGCCTTCACTGCCTGGAGTCAGCAGCAGATAGGGAGGTCAGGGTGTTTGTGCCCAGTGGGGCGCAGCTCCAGCCAATGCTGCGCTGGGGAGGGAGCAGAGCCTACCCTATCACCAAGGCTCTGTTCTGCGTGCCTGCAGCTCCAGCACTCACAGCAAGGAAAGCCCTGCACTGGAGGCTGCTGCCTGCCCTGCTCCCTGCTGCTCAGGTCCCCCCACTCCACTCAGAGTGGAGGGAGCCCCACCTCCTGCTTTCCCACGAAGACCAGTGTGGGGCTTCCCGCTGCAAGCATTGAGCTGCAGGTACGCAGCACAGAGCCCCTGTGATAGAAACAGCCAGGCAGGCTGCACGGGGATGTGCTCCTCACTTTCAGTCACAGGGGCTCTGCACCACACTCCTGCAGCTCTGCACTCACAGAGGGAAACACTGCACTGGACCCTGTGTGGAAGCAGGGGGTGGGGATCCCTCCACTCCTGGCAGAGTGTGGGGACCTACGCAGCAGGGAGCAGGGGAGGCAGCAGGCTCCAGTATGGGGCTTCCCCTGCTGTGAGTGCTGGAGCTGCAGGTGCACGGCACACAGCCCCAATGATAGGTCAGCCTCCGCTCTTTCCCCCAGTGCAGCACTGGCTGGAGCCACACCTGCACCAGGCACAAGCACCCTGACCTCCTCGCCTATTGCTTCTGCCAGCAGCAGAGGCTGCATGCTATGCGGGAAGTGTGTGGGAGGTCCCCTAACTCCACCCCCCCCACACACACCCACACCCACACCCACACGCTGCCCAGCTGAGCTTAGCACTCCCTCTGCCACTCCGGACTCAAGCTCTGTGCTGTGCTCCCACTTCCACCCAGGTGAAAGTCCACCCCCCACCAGCCCACCACTTCCCTACCTACTGCCCCAAACAAGCAGGTTCCAGCTGCAGCAGGAGCCCCACTGGGAAGCTGCTCACTGGGCACATTCCTTCTGCCCACGAGGGTGGGAGTGAGGCCCAGTAAGGGATACTAGGGGGTTGTACACATGGACAGAAGGGCTGGGCAGGATGCAGTTCATTGTGGGCCGCTGTGGGCTGTATGGAGCTGGATCCATTCTTCAAGCCATATTTTACCCACCATTGTATTGGACCGTAGGCTTTTCCTTGCACCTGTGACCTTCACCCTCAACAGCAGCAGTGCACTAGTAGCACAGAATACACTAGTAGCACAGAATGCACTAGTAGAGGTGGTCAAAATATTTCCAATTGGACAGTTTTTAATCAGAAAATGTTGGCTACATGAAACTTAACAGTTCATAGGAAAGTCAAGATTTTGTTAAAATTTTCAGCATCAAGTTATTTAAGACTTTCTATGCAATCAGGTATTGTGTGTCAATTTTTATCATTGCTGCTTTTGGTTTGAAATGATTGTCAGACTGAATAATTTTAACATTATCTAAATTAAATATAACAATATTTCTTGTAATAAAATTCTGAAATGTTGACATATAATTAAAATTTTGAAATCCTGATATTTTTGCTGGATTGGGTTGCTTTTGGTTTATGCCCAGTTCTTCACAGAATCTGTGGGACAGAAATCTGAGTAGAGTTTTAGCTCAGATCAGCCTCAACATCTCCTGAAACATCTATGAATCTATGAAAAGGCTTCTAGTTTACAAAAATAATCCCCCAAATGGCCCCTGAAGCTAGTTCAAATTATTTAATAATAACACTATGAAAAAGCAAAAAGAATCAAGGAAAGCAAAAGTAAGCAAAGCTTCATTCTACTGACTAATAGAGCCACAGAGCTTCCTGGGCAAGTAGAAAAGACCATTTGCATCAGCAGTGCAGCTGAAATTGAAGCTCATAAACTGGGTTCAGGAAGACCCCTGCTCTGACCTACAAGCTGACAGATCACCAGCTGCTGCTCCCCCTATAACTCCTACCCCTCCTTTTTTGCAACCTGACTCATCTATGGCATCCAAGATTCCAAGCCTCACTACCTACACTGACTCTTTCTCATCCATCTACCTCATTTCACCAGGACAGGGGTAATTTAGTATGCAGTATGTAGTGTGCATCTTAACTCCCAAAGTCACCGAGCCCCAACTTTGTGCTTCAGCTCTCTCCAAAGAAATTATTACAATAAGCAATAATCCACACTCTCTAGTTACCATATCATTCACATGGATTAATAATCAGTGACTCACCTTAGTACAGGGGCAGGCAAAATATGGCCCACAGGCCATATCCAGCCTGCAGGGCCCCTAAAAAAAATTAGAAAATTGATATTTATCTGTTCCTGGCTGCCTATCAAAGATGATAGGAGCAGGGGCAGTAGGACCCAGCAGCCCAGTCCTGCCCCACCCCCAGGCATTTCCCTGCTTTCCTGCCCCAGCACTGCTTGAACAGTACGTAGATCTTGGCTGCATCACAAGACTGTGCAGGGAGGGACAGCATGTGTGTATGTAGGGAGGAACAGAGTGTGTGTGTGTGTAGGGGGGCAGAGTATGTGTGTGTGTTTGTAGGGAGGAACAGTGTGTGCGTATGTCTAGGTAGGGACAGAGTGTGTGTGAGTGTGTGGGGGAGGGACAGTGTGTGTATGTTGGGGGAACAGTGTGTGTGTGGTGGGGAGAGACAGTGTGTGTGTAGGGAGGGACAGAGTGTGTGTGTGTGTGTGCACGTATAGGGAGAGTGGGACAGTGTGTGTGTGGGGGAGACACAGTGTGTGTGTGTGTAGGGAGGGACAGAGAGAGTGTGTGTGTGTGTGTGTGTGTGTGTGTGTGTACACACATGGAAGTAGGGACAGAATGTGTGTGAGTGTGTGTAGGGAGAAAGGAATGGACAGAGTGTGTGTGTGTGTGTGTGTAGGGAGGGAGAGAAGCATATACCCATGACTCTGGAGCTACAGTAAGATATCCCAGTGGCTCTGACATCACTTTTCTGTAGGGCTGTGTGAAATTTCACCAGCCTTTTCATTTTGATACTGTTTTGATTCATTTTGAGCTCAAAACAGCAAAATCAAAACACAACGAAGGGCTTCATAACAGCCTCAAAACAAAATGAGGCTAGTGGAAACATTTCAAAAGTTTTGAAATGTTTCCAGTTTCGAAGCAGCCAGCACCCAGATGGTGGGAGACAGGGGAGAACCAGGGATGTGCTCCCAGTGGCTCCAGGCTCAGCCAGGAGGGAAGCACATCCCTGGCTCTCTCTGCCTCCCGCAGGGGAAGCCGATCACAGCACAGGGGAAGGGAACTGAGTCCCAGCTGGAGAAGGGAACTGAGCCGGATCACTCAATTTCCCTCCCCAGCCCTATGATCGGGCTGGGGAAGGCAACTCACCCCAGCTGGGCTGAATTCCCAACCCCAGCACAACCATACACTGGGGAAATGAACTCAGCCGAGCTGGGCTGAGTTCATTTCCCCAGCACGATCGTTGTGCTGAGGATGGGAACTCAGCCCACCTAAGCTGACTTCCTTTCCCCAGTCCAATCTGGCACTGGGGAGAGGAACTAAGCAATTGGGCCCAGTTCCCTTCCCCAGTCCCATGTGGCAGCACCGGCTTCCCTCCCTCATCTGGCACACAGATCGGGGACCCTCAGCCCCAAGAGGACTGGCACAGCCCCAGCAGCCCTCCTGAGGTTGGGCCCCGATCTGCCTGCCAGATGAGAGAGGCTGTTTCGAGCTTCCCCATTATAGCCAATGGGTGAAATGTTGAAACAGCGTTAAAACAGCCTTACTGTTCTGATGAAGTGAATCGGAACAGCTGTTTCAACTCAAAATTAAATTCAAAACAAAACACTGTCTTGTCCAAACCTTGAAACTCAAGTCGAAACAGAACAGTGCCGTTTTGCACAGCCCTACTGTTCTGCCCCTGAACTACAATCAGCATGCACCCTAATCACTGGACTGCCTTACCCCTCCACATTTACCTGCTAAAAACCCTTAAGCCTAAATTCTATGACGTTTCATGTGCATAAATGGCACTGTGATGGCACCCCGTGTCATCCAAAGCCATGAGGGTACAAACTCACCATGAGATGAGATAGTCAAACACAGGACAGCTAAATTTAGGGATAAAAAATCCCAATGTTAATAATTAGGGGAAAAAACTACAATGGAACTGGGGAAGACAACACAAAATAAATGTTTAAAACACAATCTGCTAACACTTTTCACTCTTGCCTCAGGCCAGGGCTTACTTCACAAGCCACAGCTTTTTATAGTAGCAGGCAAGAATCATCATCACCATCTCTGCAGCAAACTCCTCAGAAGGTTGCCTCTGCCCCACTGTTCCAGCCTTTTCAGGGGCAGTCACCATGTAGCAGATTCCTTCCATCCCCACTAACTAGGGCTTCACACCAGTAGGCCTTTGTGACTTCAGCAAATTACAAACTAGCAAGAACTCACACAGGCACATGCAGGCAGCCAGGCTAGGGAGAGGACATTACACATCAACTAGTTTAAGCAATCAGAAACGGGTTTAAACCTGTAACAGAACATGTTCACTGCATATAAACTGATTTGAAAATGGCTGACACCAGTTTGAGATTAACCTGGTTGAATGTAGTATCAAACAACTGATTTGGGTCAAACTGGTTTATGCAATGTCTGTCCCAGACCCCTTCCTGGTTTAAGTTAAATCAGGGTCCCCCAGCATCCTGGCATGTTCTCTGGGCTGGTCAGGGCTCTCTGCTCCAGAAAGCTGGGCTGGCCTCTCCCCTCTGCTCCCTGGCTGCAGCTTCAGCAGAGACTGCATGTACAAGGCATCTGCCTGGCTTCCTCCTACTCCCCACACCCTGACTACTCCTGCTGCAGCATGGATCCCCCACTCCGTCTGACGCATGGACCCCCCACTCCCCTCTGCCTTACATAGACGTCTCTCAGCATTAGGTAGTATACCACATGTTGGCTATGGTCCTTGCTGTGGAACACATGGCAAAGACAGCGCTGCTTAGGGCTTTTTGGAGCTAATCAACAGGTAACTGGTAATGTCCCTCTGTTCCTTCTTTGGAACATGATGTTTAGGAAGAGCCCACCCTTGCCCACCCCCTCCCTCCAGCTCACCCAGCTTCTAGAAGCCAGAGTTGTCATGAAAGAGATCCTTCCAGTGCCATCAAGAGTACCATTAACCAGACCACATTCAGGACCTCTGCAATTCAGCCATTAACTCTTTCCCTGCCAGAACAAAACCCATCTGAAAAAGCACTTTCAATACAAAACATAAAACAAACAATAAAACACATAATCATCACCAGCACTTAACCAGCCATATAAGTGAAGTTGTTGGCACTTTCACACAGTTTGAGATTATAATATTCTCTATTACCAAAAAAAGATTTGACTCATAAACAGAGATCCTGGTTTTGTCTGTTTAAAAAATCATAAATTCTCTGACTTAAAAAATCCCAAATCCACCTTTTTCCAGAATTAAAATTAAATGTCATTAATATATATAGAGAGAGAGGGGGGAGGGGTATCAGTTGAACACAATGTTTCATTGATATATTTACAATTTTAAAGCAACTTGGAAGCCTATCAGTGCCTCAATCATTGTAATAAGATACATTCTAAATACCTATATATTTTGGCATTTAATTATGGGGTTTTTTATCATGGAAAATCAGAGCTTCCCCTGCTCCCCTTTTTTCACCAGGATGTGGGTCCTGCTGCGGCTCCCCTTCCTCCCTCCCCTTCCCCCCCCCGCCACTTTGTGGTATTGAGAAGTCCTGATATTTTGGTGCCCGGTCCCTGCTCATGCTGTTGCCCCTCAGTCCTGATGCACAGCCCCCTGGCCCTGCCAGTGCTCCTCACTCCTGACACACAGCTCCACCCAGCCCTGCCAGTGTCCCTCACTCCCAACATGCTGCCACCTGCCCCAAGTATGTGAGCAAGGGTTTGGGTGTGTGGGGAGGGGAGATGTGGGCGCAGAGGGGCGGGGGGGTCATGTGCCCCCCAAGATTCATGCTCCCACAGTGCTGCAGCAGGGCTAGAACAACTCCAAGTAAGAGTCGTCTCTGCAACCCAGCAGGCAGGACCCCTTGTGGGAGGGAGCACTCCACCACCATGGCTGCCAAGGTGAGATGCCCCTGCCCACCCAGCAACAGCAGGGGCACAATTCTGCACCACCGCAGGCATGGTGGTGTGGCACTAGACCGTAGAGGTGGCTGCTGCCTGGAGTTGGTCCAGCCCTTCTGTGGGTGCAGAAATCTTGGGGGCTACATGCCCCCCACCCCATTGCTTGTGCCCCCTCCTACACCCCCAATGCATGGCCCATGTCTCCTCCCCACCAGCATGGTCTGTGCCTCATTCACCCCCAGTGCTGCCTGTGCCCCTTCCCCTCCAAAGTAAACAACAAGAAATAACCAAGCAGGTGTGTTGCTGTAATAACACCGATGCCAAAATTACTCCCAAAAATTGCTGGCTACTATGACTAATCTGATCCTTCACAGGCTCCAAGATAGCTGGTGTTATTTCTTTCTCAGACTATCGGGAACAGTTAGTGCATGGTCTCTGTGTGGCTTCTGGTACTATCCAGAAGAAAAAAGACAGAAGAAAAACCAAAATAGTACATCCAGAAGTATAACCAGAAGATAAAAAATACATCCTGCTTGTTTTTTCATTCAATTGTTCATTAGGAACAAGTGCAGCTTCACTGTTTAAAACCGTAAGTGTAAGAGTTCAAAGAAGAAACTATAATTCCTGACCTTAGCTGCATATCCACATCATTATATCCTCTCACTCAGCCAAGTGGGTAGACAATGCTAAATACAAGGATTAACATAGCCTTGTTTAGGTTAAAATTATGAGGAGGCACTCCTTGACAAAAAGGAATCAAGAGACAGAAACCCCTACAGGTGACATATTGGGTCAACAATTTGAGGTCAAATTCTATTCCACCAATCTGGCTTCTTTTTTATGTTGACATAGGTTACTAAGGGTATGTATGAACATACCCTTCATATGTATGTACGATCATACCCTTCATTCATACCATTCAAAGCCCTCTTGGGTAAACAGAGAAATCACGGTCCTCTTAAGAAGGAAGAAAGGGGCTTATAAACAATGGAAGCTCAGGACAGGCCCCAAGGAGGACTACACAACGATGGCCTGCACTTGTAGGGAACAGATTAGAAAGGCTAAAGTGGCAACTGAACTTAAATCAGCAACAGGAATCAAGGAAAACAAGAAGTCCTTCTTTAGATACATAGAGAACAGGAGGAAAACAAATGGGAGTGTGGTACCATTGCTCAACAACTCAGGACATCTGGTTACTAGCATTCAGGAGAAAACTGAACTCCTGAATGACTACTTTGCCTCGGTATTTCTACCGGGCCAGGGGAGAGTCATGCCAGGGGAGTACAGAATGAGCAGGGTAGGAATGACCACATCCCTATTATTACCACATAATTGGTGTCTTATCAATTAAAAAAAATTAGACATATAAGTCAACGGGACCGGATGAACTTCATCTGAGAGTGCTGAAGGAGCTGGCCGAAGTCATCGCAGAACCTCTGGTGAAATTCTTCCACAACTCATGGTGCTCTGGAGATGTCCCTGAGGACTGGAAGAGGGCCAATGTCATGCCCATCCACAAGAAGCGGAGGAGGGAGGACCTGGGTAACTATAGGCCAATTAGCCTAACTTCTATCCCAGGGGAAATCCTGGAAAAATACATCAAGGAGTCTATCTGCGATAAGCTTGCAGAAGGTAGGATTCTAAACGACAGCCAGCATGGCTTTGTCACGGGCAGGTCTTGCCTTCCCAACCTCATCTCCTTTTATGACCAGGTAACTAGCCACCTGGACAAGAGAGAGGAGGTTGACATTGTATACCTTGACCTCCAGAAAGCATCTGATCTGCTATCCCACAATGCCCGCACGAGAAAATTGGAGGATTGTGGGCTTAACTCTGAGACAGTTAGGTGGGTAGGAAACTGGCTGTGGGGTAGGACCCAGAGAGTCCTAATGAATGGATTTGTGTTGTCCTGGCAAGAAGTGGCCAGCAGTGTCCCACAGGGGTCAGTGCTTGGTCCAGTACTTTTCAACATCTTTATCAATGATTTGGATATGGGGGTGAAGAGCTCACTGACCAAGTTCACAGATGACATCAAGTTATGGGGGACCATGGTCATGCTTAAAGATAGGCTACAGATACAGGCAGACCTAGACAGGCTAACAAGTTGGGTGGATCAGAACCAGGTGAAATTCAACATCAAGAAATGTAAAGTGCTCCATCTGGGGATGAACAATCCCCTACACACCTACAGGCTTGGCAGCGCCAAACTGACCAGCACCACAAATGAAAGGGTCCTGGGGGTAATAACAGACTGAATATGAGCCAGCAGTGTGATGCTGTAGCCAGCAAGGCAAATAATACTCTGGCATGCATCGATCGATGCATCTCCAGCAAAGCCAAGGAAGTGATTCTTCTGCTCTACTCAGCACTAGCGAGATCGCAGCTGGGGTACTGAGTCCAGTTCTGGGTGCCGCACTTTAGCAAGGACATGGGCAAGCTTGAGAGTCCAGAGAAGATCCACCCATATGATCAGAGACTTTCATGGCAAGCCATATGAGGAAAGGCTGAGGAACCTGGGACTCTTCAGCCTGAAAAAGAGAAGGCTGAGAGGGGACTTGGTAGCAGCTTGCTGGTATATTAGGGGAGTACATCAAAAGCTCAGTGAACAACTGTTCACCAGGGCACCCTTGGGGAAAACCAGGAGTAATGGCCACAAACTCCTGGAAGACGATTTCAGACTCAACAGGGTCTAGCCGGGTTTGGCAGGATCAGGGGGGTTAACAGGGTCTGGGGTGGGGGGACTCTCTCTGCCACCCCCTTGGAACCAGGGGCCTCAACACATAGGCAAACAACTCCCCCAGGTGAACTTACCCCTCCAGACTTACTTCCTTGGCTCACCACAACAGTAAACACCAGTAAAACCAGCACCAGGGACAACTTGCAGGATGGGGGGGTTTGTCAGGGTCAGGGGGTCTGGCTGGTCTGTTGTAGGTGTTGCGCATCTAATGGCACGGCAAAGGGCCAAGGGGCTAAAAACAGCCCGGCGCCAGGAGGGGAGGGGTTTACAGGAAAAGCGCAGCCCTGGGGCTGGGGCCAGTGGCTGGGCTTTCCCAAGCCCAGGGCTGCAATAGGAACTGTACAGAAGTTCAATTAGATCGGTCTTGCTGGACCCAATCTAAGTTAGACTACCTTGGAGCTACCCTTAGCTTAGATCAGATCAGCCACTATTAGACTGATCTAACTGTCCTGAATGTCTGTACAGTTTGCACTTAAACTTAACTAATTAGGGATCTAAGAGTAGGTTCCACACCTGGGCAAACTAAATTAGATTGGATGGCTATTTTTAATGTAATCTAACCTCCCACTACCCTCCCCAAACATTTTATGTACCCTAATTGTGATCCTATTCCATGCTGCTCAAGTCTCTGAACATTTTTTACTATGCCTACTTTTGTAACCTAAGTCTTAACCACAAGAATAAGTCACAAAAAGTAATGAGCAAGAGAAGGATCCACCTTTTGCATTAACTGTTTTTTTAGGGACTCAAGGAGAGTAGAATAGGGTCACACTTGCGTGCACAAGTCCATCTAAGTGCCATAGATTAAATAGGAGCTAGCTCTTGGCCGCCAAGAAATTTAGCTTTGTGTCTACAAAAAGTCAGGATATAATACTGTACCGAGATCTGTAATAACTAGCCACGAAGGTCAGTTAAAAAACATGTATCACAAAGGAAACTATG
This sequence comes from Alligator sinensis, assembly GCF_000455745.1. Taxonomy (NCBI): domain Eukaryota; kingdom Metazoa; phylum Chordata; order Crocodylia; family Alligatoridae; genus Alligator; species Alligator sinensis. The sequence goes on from NW_005842535.1 coordinate 728,829, forward strand.
GGATTTTATTGAAGACCTGGAGGTTAGTCATAGGCTAGCTGTCATGCCGTCTAACATAGGGAACACCTCCAGCTTCCTATGTGAAAAAAAACAGGAGCAGAAATGAGGAGTTAAACCATCTCCTGAATGGGAATGAGGTACCAGTGTAGATATTGCACAAACATTTTAAGGCTTCAGTAAATATGAGCTAACTAGGAGGTAACTTACTGTGCAGGAGGAAAAGGACTCTGGGCTATATGGGTGCCTGTACACGAGTGTGGAGGCTGCTCCAACATGCTGTAATTAGATTAATTGAGTCTGCTGTAGCGTAGTAATTACTGTGCTCCAACCAGCCTATGTGTCTCATGTCTCAGTACTGCCATGCTTCAAAATAGTAGCAGGGGCACTTTCAAGCTTGATCGACGAGCTGTAGATAAAGCACCCCCGCTGCCATTTTGAAGCATGGGGACACTGATACATGAGATGCTCCAGGTGTAAACACCCCACGCACCCACCCACACTGGCCTAGATCAGGTTCACTGTTCCCCCGCTCCTTCCCAGCATCCCAGATCCCTGCTCACAGTCCCCACACACCCACTTACGTGGCTGCCCATACCATCTCTCCCAGGGATCAGGCAGGAAAGGGTTAACGTGACTGCCTGGCTGCTACCACCACAGCTCTCTGAGCTAGAAGAACAGCAGCCTGGCAGCAGTGACAGCTGGACAGACAGGATAACCCTTCCTTACCTGTTCCCCTGGAACAGACAATGTAGGCAGCCACAATAAAGTAATGCCCCAGGGGCAGGGGATGGGGGGAACTCCCAAGGGCCAGGAAGGAGCCCAAAGGTGGGTTGGGGGAAAGCCTGAAATGGGAAGGGAGGGATTCTTACCTTTCAGTCCTCCAGGCCTTTGCAGATCTGAAAGTGTAACTGCTCCAAACTCAAGCTAGCACTAACACCCATCAATATTTGTGCAGCTCACAGTGTAAGGTGTAACAAGGCCCTAAGTAACCCTTTCATTGGCTGTTGCTCTAGAACAATCAACAACTGGCATTGTAATATCTCACCTCTGAGTCCTTTATTCAATCATGACCTCCTCCTGCCTTATAGCATTATTAAGACAGAAATTTCAGGCACAAGTACAGAAGTTTAAGGGTTGTTTTATTGAATTAATTACTCAAGAAGGAGTGTTATGCCATCAAGAACAAAGAGACAGACAAGCATAGCCACCTAACTGAGCTTCCCTGCAAGTTACCATCTTCAATCACTAACTCAGAAAGGACATAAATGAGTGAGCCACCAGGTAATGAGGCTCTGCACGTCTTGCTCAGCTGTCTTTATGATGTTATATGATATCAGGTTAACCATTTTAATGATTCATGCAAATATTTGTTACAGTTAATCTATTTTTACATAGAGGTAATGATATTCACTGACATCAGTTAATCACTTTTACTTCCATGGATTATTTAATAGTCAAAGGAGATTTCTTATGGATACCTTACAAAATAAAGCAAAGGCCAAAAAATGAGGATCGAGTATACCATGGGGAGATGGTCTGGACAATGCATACAGAGAAGTCAATGCAAGTCTTTGTGTAAATTCATGTCAAGACCAACTGAACATATCCAGAAAACAACTCGGCCAATGAGAAGAACTGAGTGCTCAACCTTAAGGCTGGGCTGAAGAGGGCTACTTTAAATGTGGTGCTTTATTTTTTTTTCTTATTTTTTCCACCTCTCTTAATTCCTAATGCACAAGATTAAACTTGACCAGTCCCAGGCAAGATAACTTGCTCAGTCCATGGAACAACTCATGGACATGAAGGCTTTATAAAACTTTATTTTGTAACTCAGGCCATGTAGTTAACTGGGAGCATTAACACTACAGCACGTACAGCAACATATGTAAATGTTGCTCTGATCAGAGAGAAGATGAAAAAGGTTGTATATGCATAGTGCACTGGACAGCAAAATACTGCATATGTAGTATGGAGGCTACATTCTTTGCATACACATAGGAACAGGGATAGCTAGAGCCTCTGTTTGTCTAAGTGGTACATTTGGCTTTTCATTTACACAGGAAGAGGAAAACTTCCTGCTACAAATGTCAGCTTCACACTCTTCAAATCCATGCCAATCACACAATGTCACAGAGCTAATTGCACACATTACATATGAAATCTTTCTTAATGCACAATCAATAAAGACTAATTAAGTGACATGTCATATTATAGTGTTCCTTTGTCACATTCTGATATAATCTAATTAGACTTTCACTTAATTTTAAATTCTGTTGAGTTCATTGTTGGCTGTTTCTTTACACAAGGTGGTGGAACAAAATATTAAGTTCCTGGTCTGATTTTAACCCATAACCTCAATGAAAGAAAGAAAGTGTCAATCAAAGTTACTTACAGTGCAGATTCCAGAAGGTTTTGGAGGGCAGAGAAGCCTCAGGATCTGACCTCAGACAGTACCTGCTGATATTAAAAACAATTTTATGTGAGAAGTTACTATTACAATGAAAGCTAAAGTCAGTGAAAAAAAAATCAAAAACTTAGGGAAGTATTTGGGGGCTTGGACATGCTCAGCTTGGTCTTTAGTTCCTAGGCTCAAAACATGAACAAGATGTGCTGAAAACCACAGGCCAGGACCCAGAGGCAGCTGATGCACAAAATTAGCAACAGAAGTTTCCCACCCAATTACACTCCACGCTTCCACTGGAGGGAACAAATTGTTCTGTCTCCTGTGATTATGTAATTAAAGATTGATATCTACTATTCTAGACCGGAAATTGCTGTGACAGGGAGCAAGATTGGGGCCGAGTCTCAAGTGTGCCCGCCCACCTGGCCATCAGGCAGTCTGCCTAGTCTCACCTTCCATGACTTTACTATTACAATAAACTGGTGGTAAATACGGGAGACTGCCCATTATATGCCCTGATGCTGGGGGGTGCTATCCACAGCTCCGTACCTTCCCTACGGGGGTGCTATCCACAGCTCTGAACCTTTCCTCCACTGTGGCCCATGCCTCACAGATGGCATCCAAGATGTTATCATACTCCTAACCCCTAACTGTGGCCACACTCATTGGACTTTGTGCCCTTTACTCATACTGGGCTTCTTGTCCCACACACACAGTTGGGGCTCCTAGGCTCTGAGCTTCTTGCCTCTTTGCTTATGCCCCTCGCTAGGCTCCATGTCCCTCACACTCTGGGCCCCTAGCCTCTGGGCTCCTTTCCTCTCACTGGGCTCTCT
>NW_005842535.1:732093-745440 GCF_000455745.1 Alligator sinensis
TTTCCCTTGCTAGGCTCCATGCCCTTTCCCAAACTCTGGGCTCCTTGAACCTCATTCGCTATGGGCACCTTGCCCCACTCTGGACCCCCTTGTTCCTGCCGACCTCCTTGCTGGGTTAGGCACTAAGATGTGGGGGCTAGAGTTATGAGGCACCTCTCCTCACCTTTCACTGGGCTGGTAAATGGCCTGGATACACTAGCTCTTTGCCTATTAATCAATTCATACTGCAGCCATACTTTACCTCTGTACTAGAAATGGGATTAGCTTGGAGATCCTCGTTTTATTGTGAGATGCCAAATACAAGAAGCATAACATTTTAACTAAGCATAAGTACCATTTTATGACCAAAATGCTATGTAGACAACCACATCTGGACACAAATGACTGGACAAGGAACATAATGCTATCCCCAAGTGTCTGTGAAGGAAAAGAAACAACTGCCAAGCTAGGTATCCTAATGAATGAAGCATTGAAATATAGATACATTCTTGATACAAAAAAGAAGCCTCTGAGCCTGTACACACAAACCTTTACCAAAGATCTCCAACATATGATTTGTTTTCCTTTAACATTCAAGCATAGCAATAAAGTGAGAGATTTGTTTTCTTATAGGTTTTCTTCCTTCCTGTTGTCCCAAATTCTTCTTGGAAGTTCTGTTCCACCCTCTGTAACTAGGGAAATCTCTTAAAGGCTAAGTAGAGTCAAGTCTTCTCTTTGTTGCCTTTTTTGCATATGAGAGATGACAGCTCCTTAGCATCACTGCTAAATCACATTGTGAAAATGTCAAGGAACTTCAGAAACATGTGAAGAATGTCCTCAGGACAGGAAAAATTAGTCAAAGTTGTAGTAAATAAAGGTCTTTATCCTTTTCTCTTTCAAAAGCACAGACTTATGGATCTGTGAATTTCCCCAGGACTGACTTTTTCTGACCTGTTCAACTTTAAAGGGAAACATTACTGGCTTTTCACTAAAAGGATGGAACCTGCAGCCAACTTCATCAACTGCAACTCCTACTAGAATAGTAGCAGCCAACAACTCCAGGGTAGAGCTGTTCCCAGAGAACAGCAGCAGAGCTCTGTGCAGAGTGAATCCAGAAAGGATTCCTTCTTAATCAGCTCTGAAAATTAACGTAAAAAACATAATATGCCCTTCCTAGCATTCAGCCATGTTCCAGAACTGACTCTCATGCCCTTTGGGCAGATTCCACCATTATCCCAAGACTTTCCTTTGGAAACAGAGGGCCTGACCAATTCTGCTAGTTTTTTTTCCAGTGCAACTCTACTGGCTGAATGTCAGTACTCCCAATTTGCACCTACATCAGAGACAGAAGACACAGGTAAAAAGTTTCAAATGCCAGAACACAACAGGACTAGATCAGCTTTTTACATATAATAATGTCTAAATGTCACAATGGTCTCTGCAGACTCTTAAATAACTGCTCTGAAGCCCTCACGGTAAGAGTACACAGTAAGAATACACATTACCATGTCCTTCCCCAACAGATTTCTGTAAAATTATGGGTTAAATAAATTTAAAGTTCAACCCACAAATAGTGAGATTTTCAGTCAAAGTAACCAACTCACTATTATAAAGTCTCATAACACAGGAGAACTAATTTCAGTGTCAAGCTATAGATACTACTCTAGCCAAAGAAATAAATGGTCTCAGATACAGATATCTGGAAGTGAAGGAAGGCTGGTAAACTCATTTCTTTGTCGATAAATGAATGAGCCTTAAGTGAATTTACCAGGTCCTGGAGAGCACTGTATAATTTTTAATTGATGCTCTTATTTACCACACTTTGATCCGACAAAGTGCTGGAAGAAACAATGAACCAGTACCATCTGAAAAGGGCTGAAGGTGGTGGCAGGAAAATCAAAGCTTGACTTCTACCCAAGGATCTCTGCAGTGGGTAGAGATTCCCACCCCTACCCCCCTACTCCAGGCCCAAAATGCCATTTAGTACTCTCAGTAAAATTAAGTTGCTGGCAAGAGGCACTGATGAGGTCTCACCTGGGGTACTATGATGTGATGAGTCTTGAGTACTGCGCTTCAAGAAAAATATGGACAAATTAGAAGAAGCCCAGCAGAGAACAAGAAACATGAACAGAGGTCTAGAAAATATGACATTAAAGGAAAAGTTAGAAGAACTTATTTAGTCTGGAGAAGAGAAGACTGAGGAGGTATTTAATAACAGTCTTCCAATTCAAAAAAAGCATGGTGCATGGTGTTTGACTATACTCTGTATGAATATATGGCCAGACAAAAAGTAATGGGCTTGAATTGCAAGAAGGAAAATTTAGGTTGGATATGAGAGTGGTTAAGCACTGTAGTAGGTTATCTAGAGAAACCGTGGAGTCTCCACCATTGGCTATTTTTGAAAGAATGTTAGAAAAGCACTTTGCTGGGCTAGTTTAGATAGGGATGATTTGACCTTGAGCAGAGGCTTGGACTAGCTCCTTTCTTGCTAAATCAAACCCTTTTGTAGTAATTCACATATAAAAGTGTAATAAGCAACTAGGTGGTCACACTGTCCTTAACAGAATTATGGGCATAAAGTCAACCAGATGCTTAAGTGGTTTTCTGAATCAGGTTCTTGATCAGGCACCTCAAGAGTTCTTCAGTCTTCTCCAGTCTTGAATAAATATAAAAAATAGCATCATCTGCAAGTTTTGCTGCTGCTCTTGTTCATTCCTTTGCCAGTTTATGATAAAAAATACCTTTCTTCACATTCAGCATACCCCAGAATAAATTAGACACCTTGGCTAGGGATAGAAGTTACAAATAAACCAGCTTAATCAGAAACTGGTTTAAACTTGTAACAGAACATAAGTTCAGTGCACATAAACCAGTTTCAAAATGACTGAAACTGGTTTAAGAAACCTGGTTGAATGTAGTATCATTCATAAATGATTTGAGTCCAACTGGTTTATGGAACTTATGTCTCCAACCCCTTCCTGTTTTAAGTTAAATCAAAGTCCTCCAGCATCCCAGCATGCTCTGCAGCCCTGGGCTGTTCTCTCTGCTCCAACGGAGCAGGGCAGGCCCCACCCCCAGCTGCCAGCAGGGACTTTTCCATCCCCAACAGCCAGGAGTAGGGTGGATTTCCCAGCCTCACCCCCTTTTTGGATAGGGAATCAACCCAGCTTCCAGCTGGAATGGGAGTGTAAAGCCTCTACTGCCAGCTTCCCCCTTGCACTGGGCACAGGGCAAGCATTCCCACACCACCCCCTCCCCCCACCCCCCTGCCTCAGCTAGCCCACAGGCCTAGGAGGGGGAGAGTGGTGCAGGGCCAAAGGGAAGTAGGCACTGGCTCCTGCCATGAAGGAGGGGATGAGGCACTGGGCTGCAGCTCCGTCCAGGAGGTGCTGGGCAGCTGATGTTCTGACCCCCTGAGCCATGCTCACTTACTCCTGGGATGGCATCAGGGGTCTAGCATGGGCGAGGGATGGGGAGAAGGCTGCTGTTTTTCCTCCCCACTCCCTTTTCACCTGGCTTGCCAGCTGGGGAACAAATGTCTCTGGGTGATTGGCCCAGCTCCTGGCTGCAGGGAAGCCCACAGTCCCCACCCAAGCTGGGAGACAGAGTGATCCCCTGGCCACACCCTCTCCCTGGCCAGTGGGCCAGCTGAGGAGGAAGGGGGGTGGGGAAAGGCCCCTATTATGGGCTTCCCAACCCCTGTGCTGGGCACAGCCTGGCTAGAGGTCCAAAGCCTGGCGGGGAGGGACATTCCCCCACCCCCCACTCCCTCCTCACCCAGCCTGCCAACTGAGCAGGGGGCATGGCTAGATGATCATCAGGCTGGCTCCCTGCTCAGGCAGGAGAATAAAGCCACCACCATGGGCTTCCCCACATCTAGGAGCTGGGATAATCCCTTAGCCATGCTCCTTGCCTGTTGGCAGGGTGGCTGAGGAAGGAATGGGAGGGAAAATGGCCCCTCTACCTGGCTTTGGACTCCCAGCCAAGCTGTGCCCAGCACAAGGGGGGAGAAGCCCACTGTGGGGCTGTCTATCCATTGAGGGGTCCCCCACCCCTGCATCTGGCACAGCCCACCTGGGGGACCAGAGCTGGGTGGGGGGCCAATCCCCCCCACTCCCTCCTCAGTCAGCCACTGGCCAAGGAGGGGGCATGGCCAGGTGATCACCCCAGCTCCTCACTCCGGGTCTCATGGTGGGGGAATAACCACCCTGCTGGGGGGTCTCCCCTTTCTTCTTCATGGGGGAGACCCTGGCTGGGGGGGGAGGGGATTTCCCCCCTGGCTCACTCCTTAGCCAGCCAGGACTGAGGAGGGGGCATGGACAGGGGGACCAGTTCTGGGCACAGGGCGAGAGAGAGAAACACCCCACTTGTGGCTTCCCTCCTCCCCCTTCCCCAGTGCTGGGGAGACCCGACCAGAAGTCTGGTAGGGGCGGTTCCCCCCATGCCCCCTCCTCAACAGACTGGAGGCTAAAAAGGGGGTGTGGCTGGGAAAATCACTTACCTCCCAGCTGTCTGCACTGGCCACAGGCTGGGAGATATGTTCTAGCACCCCCCAGCTCCTGGTGTGGGCCACTGTGGGGGTCTGGCTGCCTTTCACTTTTGAAAAGTGAACATCAGCTCACTTTCTTACTGGTTCAATCAAAGCAGTTAACAGGAATGACGAATAGGTCCAAGGAGGTGATACTTCCCCTCTATCGGGCACTGGTCAGACCGCAGTTGGAGTACTGCATGCAATTCTGTGTGCCACACTTCAAGAAGGATGCGGATAACCTGGAGAGGGTTCAGAGAAGGGCCACTCATATGGTTAAGGGCTTGCAGGCCAAGCCCTACGAGGAGAGACTAGAGAAACTGGACCTTTTCAGCCTCCGCAAGAGAAGGTTGAGAGGCGACCTTGTGGCTGGCTATAAGTTCATCAAGGGGGGACAGAAGAACAATCCAGGCCATCAAAACATGGTATATTTCTGTTCAAATGGAAACACCTTTAAACAAGGAGGTAGCTAACCAGGAAAGCTGGTATGCCCAAGTATCACCAGCTTTCCTGGTTCACTGGAATGGTGCTTTCCTGCTTGGTGGAATGGAAGCGGAAAGGGAGTCCTAGTGGACTCCAAGATGAACATGAGTCGGCAATGTGACGAAGCCATCAGAAAAGCAGGGGGTCGGACTCGATGATCTATTGAGGTCCCTTCCGACCCTAACATCTATGAATCTATGAATCTATGAACCTGCAAAGATTTAATCAATTCAGCCTCAGGCTTTTCAACTGTCTATCCCTAGGCCTTGGCTACCGATAGGCATGAACCCCCTCCCCCTCAGTACTTTACCGAAAGAGGAAGTGTGTCAGTTTGACCTGGCTTGCCCAACATCTGAATAGGTCATGTGCTTCAGGGCAGGTTTTTGGATTTCATCAGCTATTAGACAAAAGCACCAAAAAGCCATGATGAAGTGAGAAATCCATATAGACATTGGATGAGCTGGGTCAAAGTTATGTGATGCCTCTTCTGGGCATGACCTGGGCTTAGCGTGGGGGTGCACCAAACTGAAATTAAAGTATTGTTTTGTTTTTCATGTCTGTAAGCAGCCATTCTTTTTGAAAGCCAGAATGAAGAAAAAAAAGATATACCCTTGTAGTAAATAACTGAATAGAAGTAGCTAAGGAGCTGAACTGCTGTTGTTCTGTACCCTGCCAATTGTGTACAGACTTTACTTTTACTTCTGCCCAGTAATCAGTAGAAATTGCTCCTATCATATTTCTTATGTAGAATGCACACTAAAATTTCCAGCAGCTGGTCTGGGGGGAAATGTGTCCATTTTCTGCAAGAAAATACTATATTAACACAAACTAATGCTAGAGGATTTTAACAGCCCCCTTAGAGTCAAGCTATGTTCAAAACTGACCTTTTGTTTCTACTTGTTGTGGCCTTTCTACTCCCTGGCAATACTTTCTTTCTCACCCAATGATTTCTTAGCTACATTTATAGGATGCCCATTGGTCCTGTTTTATACCAAACTGTCCTTTTTTAAAACCGTTTGTCCTCTCTCTGTTCCTGAATGAGGAATGGACAGCAAAAAGTCCTGTTTTTCAGTTCATTGGTGGAAATACATGTCAGTCATTTGTCCTTATAGTTCTATTGGCTGTGCCTAGCAATATGGTGGTACACAGCCAGGAGGAGAGGGGTTTGGAGCCAGCCAGGAAGGGAAGAAGGGAGGGAGGTGGTGGTCCTACCCCTCACTGATGATTGGCTGAGGAAGTGGTGCCCCCATCACTCATCGCTGATTGGTCGAGGGTGTGGCAGAAGGCCCCCTCTGTTTCTCCCCAAAAACTCTGCTCTGTGACAATTTGGTTAGGATGGGACAATTTGGTTAGGATGTGTATCCTCCTTTGTGGAGGATACACATCTTACCCTATCTCTTTAGGTAACCTGAGCTTGATACATTCCTGAGGGAGTGGGGAAACCTATTCCCTCTGCTTACGTGACTGGCATCACATACCTGTGTGAGGGGCTTTCTCCCTGAGGAGCTAGGAACTGCTAGTCTGCCCAGCAACTAGTGATGCATTTCAAATTGGTTGGCTGACAACCAACAGGCGCTGGCCTCCATTGGACCAGGTAAATGAGGTCACAAGGGCTATATAAGTTAAGGACTGCCCAGGGGGAGGAGGCAGCAGCTATGAGGATGACTCAGAGAGAGAGAAGAGCTGGACCATCTGAAACTTGCTGTCTCTCTCAAAACTCATGATCAAGGAACTGCCTGCCTCCAGAGGGAATAGCCCCCTGCCTCTGGATGATACTTGTGAGTAAGCTACCTGAGATCTAACAAGATATATAGCTTGCAGTAACTCAGATGCGTGATCAAAGGCTACCCAGCCATGCCAGTTTGCTCTATGGGATTTCTCTGATATTGCTCTACCCTGTACCCTATTCCAACCCTACCCCTTGTAACCAATAAAGTTCTCCTTTGTACCTAGTGTGGGAGTGGGTCTAGATTATGCCTTGGGGTCCCCTTCATTCGGCTAAGGGAGACCATTACTTGTGCTTCTGACTGAGGGAAGCATCCCAAGTTCTTGAAGTGAATCAAGTACCCTCGAGGGCTACTAGGCCTGTGTTTCCCAGGGTGTGCAGAGCCAGAATCAAACCCAGCCCTGGGTGGCGGCAGTGGAACCCCCAGGCCAGTGGATGTGCTCCAGGAAGGGGGCTGGCCAGACGTGAGGTCCCCCCAGGGAGGCACTCAGAGCCTGGAAGGTGGGCAGGTGCAGTGAGGTAGGTGGCTCAACACAGGAACGCCCACTACTGGCCTGCCACAGAGGGGGCTCACCCCTCACCAAGGGGCCGTCCTATATTCTGGGGATGTGTCAGTGGCCACTAGGGGTGTGCAAAGTGGGCCCTATTCGATTTGCATTTGGATCACTGTCCCTGATTCAATTTGGCCGAATCCGAATCTGAAGATTCGATGCTGATTTGGACAATCAGTGATTCAGCCATAGACACACCTTTAAATGTTTTTTCTACATATCTTGAGGTACCAGCACAGCTTGTGAATGCTGCAGTGCTCAGGGACATGGAGCATCCTACAGGAGTGCAGGGGACCCTCCATGTGCTTGGCGACAAATCCAGAAGTGGACCAGAAGTACTTCTGGTCCACTTCTGGGTCCACCAGGGAACACGCAGGAGGGCTCCCTGTGCCCCGCCCCCTGCCCCCCCCAGCTCAGCAATTTGCCACGGGGATGCCAGGTGCCCCTCCAGAACCAGAAGGCGCCAGTTGCCAAGCCAGAGGGGAGGACCCCCCCCACCAGCCCACTGTGCTCCCACTTTCAGGTCTGCTACTGATCACACTGGGGAGTCCCCTGTGCTTCTGTTGGACACTCCACGCACCCCAGCATCACAGCATTCACAAGCCACCTGCTACCTAGAGGTATGTAGAAAAAGCACCTAAAGCTGTGTCTATGTCCAAATCACTGAATCATTCTGAATCTCTCCAAATTGATTTGGAGGGTTCCAATTCGATTCAGAGAGATTAAACAGTCCTCTGATTCAATCTGGATTCGGGGATTTGGCCACCGAATCTGGCCAAATCTCCACCGAATCAAATCAGGGACCGAAGCTAAGCAAAGCCCTAGTGGCCACCCTGTACATTTAGGAGCTTCTTCTGAGGGACAGTGAAAGAAGAAATACACCAATAGGCCCCTTTTCAGCCTTTTTTAATATAAGCTAAAAATATGAATCACTTAAAAATGACAGTATTTTTTTTTTCTTTACAGAAACAGGATGCTTTAACACTGGTTTTCTTTATCTACAGGTTTATATAATTCTATAATTAATTGGTATTTGCATATGTTTTCCCAAATTCCACATTACAATAATACTAAGATGTCTGAGCACCTCCAGAGGATGATCCTCTTTTTTTTTGTCAGAGCAGCAGCAGGAAGCACAAGAAGAGCTACTTATCCATGGGCTTTTGGGGTGGGCACAGGGCACTGGTCAGGAGGAGAAGAGTACTTCTTCAAAAAGGTGGCAGGCACCATGGCACCTTTAAAAAGATATCACAGAACCCCAAGGTTCTATAGCACCCCAGTTGAGAAACACTACCTTAGACTAAGATCTTGGGGTAGGTGAAGATCATCTCACCATTATCTGTTTGTACTGTGCCTACTCCATTGGGGCCCTGCCTCTCAACTGGAGACTTACACATTACCACAACAACAGTTACCATAAGCAGCACAAATTGATTTTGTCTTGGGTGTGAACATGTATTTTAACCACGAGTGCAAACTACTTTGTATTTTGCTTCTAAAAAAGACTGAACAAAGGAACAGAGGTGATGCAGTGGAAAGCACAGAGCCATTTGTGTCCTTCTGGCTCTTGATGATGTTTGTCCCTCTCAAATAAAGAACATAGTCTTCCCTCAAGCAAGGGAAAACATGGATTTCTAAATGGTCTTACCCTGAAAAAACAATGGGCAATGCTTGGATTACAGGAGAGAGGTTTGAGAATTTAAACTTGTTCAGTGGATACAAAATATTACTTGTGAAGTTTGCTCCAAATCCCTTCCCAACTCTCAAGCCTAAGCTCAGACAAAGACAAAATACAGTGGGAAAGAAATCCCAATGATCTGGGAGTGAATTGTATTTTCAGAAGATTTTCAATTAATGACCCATTTCTCAGTATAATTGGAGCCAGTGATGGGCCTGCTTCTCACTGGGCAAATCTACATGTGCTGTTAATGTGATATAGGCTTACCGCACAGTAAAATACCATGCAGTAAGCCTTCCCTGGGAGTGCATCTACACTTGCACCCTGTTCGTGCCAAATCTGCTCCCAACAGGTGCAGCATGGTACAGGGATGATCCTTGCTCTTTGCCCCTGCAGCTGCCAGGGGGAGCTCCAGGCTCCCCCAGGGTCTGATCTGGGGGATGGCAGAGGGCATGGGGGCCAGATCCAATGCTCAGAGCAACAACTGTCTCCTGGCCCTGTGCACATTGGGAGGGGTCCTGTTGTGCACAGGGCTGGAAGACAGCTGCTACTGCAGCTGGCAGAGCTCTCTTGGCCCTGTGCACATCAGGACACATAGCTGCCAGATAGCCCTGTGACCAGTGGGGCTTTTCCACCCAGCACAAGGCTCAACAGGAGCTGTCCCACTCCTGGGGCAGCTCCTGGCAAGCCCCTGGCTGGGCATTGAATCCTGTTGGGAGCCTGTGAGGAGCTGGGAGCCATACAGCACCAGGGCAGAGGGGGGCAGAGAATGACCCTGTCCCAGCAGTGCTCAGTTACCAACTCCTGGGAAATGAACAGTGCTGGGATGGGGAGGGGGGCACTCTACCAGTGCTGCTCAGCTCCCAGCTCCTGGGGGAGCCAAGTGCTGTGAAGCACCAGGATAGTGGGTGTGGAAGGAAGGGGGAAGAGAGCAACCCCATCCCATTGCTGATCAGCTTCCAGCTCCTGGGGGGAGCCAGGAGCTGAGCAACACCAGGACCAGGGACAGAGAACTCCTCCTTTATCTGTTGTCCCTGCTGGTGTGGCTGACTGGGAGCAAATTTGCATCTGGTCAACATCTACAGGAGCACTACTGCTCAGTAACTACTATGCAGTTAATTTAGCACCTGTATTTACAGGTACTAGCTTAGCTAACTGTGCAGTAGACTAATTTACTATGCAGTAAATGCCATGAATGTGTAGATATTTTACCGCAATGTAGTTTAGTTTACTGCACAGTAAGCATGTGCATCTACATGTGCACATGCTTACTGCACAGTAAACCTTGGTAAATGCTGGGATGCAAATGCAAGTAGCAAATTTACTTTTCATTAGTAATGATGTAGTAGTGCTCATGTAGACGCCTGACCAGAAGGAAATCTGCTCCTTGTCCAACCACCACCAGGGAGTGGGAGATTGCTCTCTGCCCCCAGGAACTGCCTGCTCCTGAGGCAGGCTCTGCTACTGGAGCCCAGGCAAGGGCTATGTCCCCCTGCCTTGGCAGGAGGGAGCTCCAAGTTCCCTGCTCCAAGATCATAATCAGGGAGCAGGACCTGGAAGATTCTTATCTCATCATGGAGTTGGTTCTGGGAGCTCCCTGCTGGCAGGGGCTGGGGAGCCCGTTCCCTGCTTAGCTCCATGAACAGGGAGCTGGGCAAGGACTGGGGACCTTGTTTCCTGGAGCTGGGTGGGATAGAAGCTCACCAGCTTGATTCATAGATTGTAAGGTGCTGGAAGGGACCTCACAAGATCATTGGGTCCAACACCCTGCACTAGGCAGGGAAGACAACTAGGGTCAGGTGACCCCAGTGTGGTGACCATCCTGTTTCCTCTTGAAGATTTCCAGGGTAGGTGAGTGCACCACCTCTGGAAGGAGTTTATTCCACAGTCTGGACACCCTGACTGTGAAGAAGTTTTTTCCTAGTGTTAAGCCTGAAACAGTCTTCCAGGAGTTTGTGGTCATTATTCCTGATTTTCCCCAAGGGTACCCTGTTGAGCAGTTGTTTGTCAAGCCCTTGATGTATTCCCCTGATGTAGCGGTAAGCTGCTACCAAGTCCCGTCTCAGCCTATTCTTTTTTAGGTTGATGAGGTCCAAGTCCCTCAGCCTTTCCTTGTCTGGCTTAACTTGCAAGTCTCTGATCATATGGGTGGATCTTCTCTGGACTCTCTCAAGCAAAGACAGAGTTCCAGAGAACTATTCCTCACCCAGCTCTACACTCATAGAGCTGAGCATGGAACAAGCTCCCTGGCCTCTGCCCCACAATCCTGGACCAGGGGCTGGGAACTGCCCTGGTCATGGGCAGGGTCCAGTCCCATGCTCCAATTGGGTGATTGAGGCATGGGGACTGGAAAGAGCTGCAGGGGTGTGGTAGGTCCTAGGCCCCTACCCCAATACACCAGTAGATGTGGCAGAGGGATGGGACCTGCCCCTTCCTTACAGCTCTTTCCAAGTCCCCTGTCCCTGATCAGGAAGCTGGGATCAGTAGATCCCTGCTGCCTGGGCAGGGGGACATTGTACCTAGCCCAGCAGCAGGCAACCCCTGGGGGCAGGGTGTAATGTCCCAGTCTTGGCCAGGAGACAGCTGTCTTATGGCCCAGTCCTCCCTGCCAGCCCCTGGGCTAGCACCTGGGGGAGCCTAGAGCTCCCCTCAGTGGTGGCAGAGGCCAACTGCAGGGCCCCAAAATGAGGGAGCAGTTTGCTGCCATTAGCTTCACTGAATGTGTAGACACCTGCCTGGAAATATTTACTTGAGTAAACTGATCCTGGATCAAATGTATGTGTAGATGCACCCCCTGTCTACATGAGACACTACGTTGCTGTAGAGATGAGCTACGGTGATGTAACATCGCAGGCACAATCCTCGATGAGCTACCTCATTATAGCACATCACTACAGCAATGCAGCTGTTAAAAATAACTGTGCCACCATGACTGCACAGTAACAGCTGTTACTGTGCCATCCTTTAGTACTTCTTAAAGCAAGTACTAAATGATGGTGCAGTAACAACTATGCCATGGGGGGCACATGTAGACATGCCCACTGATGCTTTACTCTGCAGTAGATTAGTCTACTGTGTAGTAAAGCACCTTGTCTAGAGGTGCCCACTAGTACACATGAAAATATCCTATTGTCTACTACTCTTAGCAGAGAATTTGATGACGAGAAAAACAGCAGCATAATTACAACTAATAGCTCTCCAGAGGTGATTTGTGTTCATTGATTACAAGCTAAAGCTGTTCTTGTGTATTCATTAATGTTTGTGAGGCTGTGTTACTACAGATGAGTGCCACAAAACAGCCAATGAGGAAATCAATTCTGTGTTTGGTGTTGGGTTTGCAGGGCAGCAGAATAATAAGGCTGGGGTGCACCCTGAATAGTAAAAATAAAAATAAATATTGAACCACTGTTTCTTTCCATGAACACTGTAAATTCTGTCCAGTTAATAAAACAAGAGCTCTAAGGGAAAAAAGTATAATGTGATCAGACAATGAGATGTTATCATACTGCATAAGCACAGAGGCAGAGGTAAAACTAGAAAGACATCCTTAATGCAGCTGTTTGCCAACTTTTTAGAGATTGATTTGGCATTCTTTAAAATGTAGCTGTTTGCACCTAATATTATTTGTCTGCTTCCTTTTTTAATATTATTTGCCTGTTTCCCTTGTAAAGGATGGTATTGCAACTGCTTGTAACAGTTAATAGATGTTTTTTATCTTTAAGGATGATATTTTCCAGAGCAGCAGCTT
This sequence comes from Alligator sinensis, assembly GCF_000455745.1. Lineage (NCBI taxonomy): Eukaryota > Metazoa > Chordata > Crocodylia > Alligatoridae > Alligator > Alligator sinensis. Next base: position 744,787 of record NW_005842535.1, read on the forward strand.
AACTGGGGGAGGGGGTGAGTGGGGCACCAGCCCTGGGTGCCAATTTATAGGAGGCATCAATATATCCCCCTCCCTCCAGGAGTGAATGGGGTACCAGGAGCAGCTCCTGGACAGCCCGTGTTGATGGACTGCTGCACTAGTGTACCTGTTGTAGCAAAAACCCTAGTGGGGGGGGGTGTATTTAAAAAGGCATTCCCTCCCCTTCCCCAACCATTTCTGACTTTTTCTCTCCCTCTCTATTTCCTATAGATAAGTATAAGTGAGCTAAGACATAGGATAAGCTTCAGCATTTTATTTTGGTAGCAAGTTGTATTTCTTTTGTTTTTTCTCCTTCTTTATATTGTATAAGTATTATGTTTATATTGATTGTTACTGTTCTATATTACTGTTTTACTGATACTATATGATTTAGGCCTACATACGTAAGTTAACATAAGTCATGTCAAGTTTCCATTTTGTTTGTCAAGTCTCCATCTTGTCCCTATGCCCTGTTGTGTACCCTATGACTCAAACCTACCCCTCCTATGTAACTTGGTTCCTGAATGAATGGGGATGAATGAGGGTGCTTGAGAGATAATGGCAGTAGGTCTAAACATAGCTCCTTCTGAATGACCGAACCATCAAAACCAATACCTGGACCAATGACCCAGCCAT
>NW_005842535.1:746107-762374 GCF_000455745.1 Alligator sinensis
TACTTTTTCCCCTTGCACCAGTGACCTTGAGTACCCCTGGGGCCACTTGACCTTAAGTAACCCCAAGCCTCAGTTCCTCAGCCAGCTTCTCTCTCTAAGTCCACCAGTTCTAATCCCACTCCCAGCAACTTTCACTCCTTACACTTTCTCTCTCACCTTAACCTTCCTCCAGGTATCCCAAGTACCCCAAACACACTGTACACTGATAGTACATACTATACTATCCAAGTTAGGAACTCACCTATGTGTAGGTGGGTGGTATGTGTGTGAACTGGTGAATATATATATATGTCATCATGTGCATGATATACGAATTGGTGATCCGGTTATGTGTACAGAGTGTGTGGGTATTGACAACTGATTGTTGTCTAATTTTTCGTGTGTGTGCTTGAGTTGGAGATAGGTATGCATGTGTCTAGGTTGGTTTGGATGTGTATGTGCCTGAGTTGGTAGTGTATGTGTGTGTGCACACCTAGACTGGGTGTGTGCACCTAATTGATTTTTGTGTGTGTATGTGCTATTGTACACCACGCTCACCTGTCTAACAGTGCGATATTGAGATCCTGAGCATTGGCCTGACCCCACAGGATAACACTGTAACTGCTGCACCTGTAACTGCAGCAGCGACTGCTTAAGTGCAGAAAACAGGGCCAGGAACAGCTAGGATTGCAGTCCCCCCCTCCACCCCTGCTCTTCAGTGGTCAGCATAATTCCACTCACCTGCCACCCTCACACCTCCCCTCTGCTCCAGATACGAAGGAGCTCTCTATGCCTCTGTTCCAGAGTCTGATTTTTTTCCAAATTCAGACCACTTAAAAATGCCCAAACTATTTTCATGTACATGGAAGGTGGGGAAAAAAATCTCTTTAATTTAAAACAACAATGAAAAATATTGAACACACATAGCATGTCGGGGTGGAAATAGCTGTAACATTTTAAGTGCTTCAGAAGTGGAGCATTTCAGCCATAGACAGAGGTACAGATCCCTGCCATGCCATTAACTGAAGCACTTCAAAATCACCCCAGCTACATGCTGTGCTGTGCTCTCCAGCTAGGAGGCATGACAGGGCTGCGGCAACCTGTATCTCTGCTCCCTCCATGACAGGAATGTGTGGGAAGTGAGTGGTTAGAAAGGAAGAGGCAGGGAAAGTGAAGAGGACTGTCATTCCCCATGCCTGGGAAATCAGGCATGGAGAAGTACAGTGACGAGTAGTGACGGGGGTAGTGAAGGACAAGTGGTGAGAGGGGAAGGCGCTAGAGATTACAGGAAGTCCCTAGTCACAAACCTACATGGATTTTATGGTGGTCATTTTGTACCCTTGCCTCAGTTCCAAGTACTATTTGGCAGCTGCATTCATGAGTGGCCAGGCCTACTGAGGATCCATTCTGCTCACCCCATATGGGGAAGGGGCTAAAAAAGGTGTCCTAAAACAGTCTGTCTCATTTCACCCGACTGGAAAATTGTGTCCAGTGGGGATCACTCTTTAGATCTGCAATCCAAATGAGGTAATAAGGTTTGCAACTTGGAATCATAGACTCAAGGGTCCATTTCAACCCTAATTTGCTATGATTCTATCATTCCATGATCTCTCAGGTCACTAGGAATCTGTTTGTGTTCCAGATTTTCAAAATAAAAATGTGTAATGGTGAGAAAGCTTTTTTCCTCCTTGCTTACAAATTTCAGCTGGTATTCCATCAGGACCACATGTTTTGTTATTGTTCATATATGCTTAATGGCTTTCAAGGCCTCCTGATAAGTTGGTGGGTCTTCAAGATGGGATGCTGGGGAACGGCTTTGATGGTGTTGTCTTCAACATTAGAATCTCAGTTCAAGATTGCTCCTGCTACCAAGTGTTGACGGTGGAGCTTCTTTAAAGAGTATTATTCCATTCTTGGACATCAGAGGGATGTCTCCTTATGCGCTTGGCCCATAGATACCTCGTTTGCACTGAAGAAACGATGTATGTTGTGGTTGTCAGCAAGCTTGAATCTGTTTTGCTTTGTCCTCCCACCACTTGTTTTTTCACTCTCCAAAATTCCTCTGAAACTCAGCTTTAATGTGGCTTTAATGGTCTTGCTTCTGTTTGGAGTTGATGTCATTCTGTCTAGCTTTGAAGGGTCTTCTTTTTCTGTCAGTGAGAACTTTAATATCCCTATCATTTTCATCAAAACAGTCTTGATGGGTTTTTTTTGTGGTGAAGCCTTGGCCTTATTTGCATTTCTCATAGCTGCCTTTCTTGAGGCTCTCCCAATTGTAAATGTGTCAAGATCATAAGGGAGGTCAAAGTTTCTCACTGAACCAATGGTGGAGGTGATTGCTTTCAGCAGAATTTTTAAAGCAATAAATACTGAACCTCCTGTTTACAGGTACCAGTGACTAAGCACAGGTGTATCCATTATGTCTTCCATTTGTAGCTTTGGCAGAATAAAGAGTCTTTGATGATGAGATCATGTTCCAAATACTTGCTCAGGAGAATTCCATTTGAGTTGACTTTCCCCTCCCTTTCCTTTCCAAGTGCTCTATTCCATAGCTCAAAGTCCCTAACCATTTTAGGTATTAAAATCCCCCAAATATTAAATTTTTTGGAGACATATGACAGGACTTGGTTGAGTTTAGGATAACATTTTCTTTTATTTCACCATCTGCATCAAGGGTTGAAGAGTACACTGATGACTGTTGTAAGTTGCCCATTGGTCAGTTGGATACAAACGATCACGAGACACTTGTTACTTGACACAGCATCAAGTAACAATCTTGGGTCTTAATAGAAAAACCAGTCATGGATGTGTCTATCTTTTTCAGTTTTTCCTTTCCAAAAATAAGTATAGCCACCATGCCCTGTCAGATGCCCCTCTCCTGCACATCTGGTCCCACTAAGTGCAGCAATGTCAATTTCAAATCATGCATATTCTCTGGCCAAGAGTACTGTCCTTTGCTCCAGCCAGTTACTGTTAGGGTTGCGTAAAGCCATAGCCTTGTACCTGGGCCCTTGGCCTGCCTGGCACAACCACTTATCCCAGTCTGCAACCTTCTAGCTGAGCATCGGAATAGACATAAGTGGTCAGAACCTGCTACCTAGGCCTAGATACTTGCCTACTCCCTGCAACTGGACTGATCATCCAGGGTCAGCTGACCCTTTACCCCTTTCTATAAAACCCCCTGACCCAGAAGAAGCAGCAACTGAGCAACGTTTAGCCTTGTATCCAACATTTAGCCTTGGCTTTCTGGCAGATTATCTGGCTACCCAACCCAGTTTGCCCACAGACCCTAAGACTGGCCTTACTCTTTGGCTCCCTAACCTCACTCTCATTTGATTCCCCAGACCCAACCCAGATGGCCTACTGAGCCTATGCTCTGCCCAGTGCTCTGGATCACTGACTCAATTCTCCAGATGGATGTTCTGTGTTCCTGGCTCCCCTACAGTCAGACTCTACACATTCACCTCTTATCTTGGTTTCTTCTTCTGACCCTGGGTGACTAATCACAGAATCACAGAAAATTAGGGTTGGAAGGGAGCTCAACCATCCTAACCAATGGCTCAGAAACAGGCTCCTTCATTATTAAAACTAAAGCCAAGCAAGGAGTGTGTGATTGCACCATCTTTTTCATCTAGCTTGCAATTATTCCATGTCACTTTGATGATAGGCTTCCATCCAGAATAAACATTGACTACTGCATGGACGGGAATCTCTTTACAGTCAACAAGTTACATTCCAAATCCAAGATAACCAACACCTCCATTACTAATCTTTAATCCACTGATGATTACATTGTGTATGCCCAGTCAATAGAGGAACTCCAGGTCACTCTTGATTGCTTTTGTGAAGCATATAAAATGTTTGGACTCACTGTCACCTTTATAAATAATCAGATACTTTCCCAACCTATGGTACATGCAAAACAGCTGCTCCTCTGTATATTTTAATTAGAGGATAATCTTTGGAGAATGTTGAGCATTTCTCCTACCTGGGTAGCCACTTTTCCCAAAAAGTCAGTATAGACAATGATATACAACACCAGATAAAATCTGCCAGTGCTGCCTGTGGATGTCTCTGAAATTGTGTCTTTAATGACCATGTCATCAGGATATAAACCAACATTATTGTTTATCAGGCTACTGTCATTCTTATCTTCCTGTATGGATGTAAAACCTGGTCAACACATTAGAAACACCTGAAAACTTTGAAACATTACCATCAGCAATGTCTTCGGAAAATCCTCCATATCAACTCCTTATCTGAAGTACTGTATTCAGTTTTGGGCCCCCCACTATAGAAAAGATATGGACAAGTTGAAAATAGTCCAGTGCAGGGCAATGAAAATGGTTAGAGGGCTGGGGCACACAACTTATGAGAAGAGGCTGAGGGAACTGGATTTATTTAGTCTGCATAAGAGAAGACTGAGGGGGTATTTGACAGGATTCTTTTACTACCTGAAGAGTGGTTCCAAAGATGATGGAGCTAGACTGTTTTCAGTGGTGACAGATGACAGCACAAGGGCCAATGATCTCAAGTTGCAGCAAGGGAGGTTTAGGTTAGATATTAAGAAAAACATTCTCACTAGGAGGGTAGTGAAGCACTGGAATGGGTTACCTAGAGGTGTGGTAGAATCTCCATCCTTGGAGGTTTTTAAGCCCTGGCTCATATGATCTAGGTCCTGCTTTGGTCCTGCTTTGAGCCAGGGGTTGGACTAGACACCCTCCTGAGGTCCCCTCCAACCTTAATTTTTTATTATTCTATTATTCTAAATGAAAGAACAGAAGAATCTATGCCAATGTTCTGGCTCAAACAAACTCTACCTGCATTAAAGCTATGTTTATAATGTGCCAGTTCTGTTAGACATCTTTCTGACATGTCCTGTCCAACAACTGGCCCCTGAAACAGGTTCTATACTCCCAACTTGCCAATGGTCCCCACTTCAGAGATTCAAGGACACATTGAAGGCCCATCTGAAGAAATGCAATATTAACATCAATGCTTGGGAGACTCAGACACTGAATCACCCCCAATGGCACCATGATGTCGGACAAGGTATAGATCACTTTTAGCAAACTTGCCTCACTATGGAGATGGACAGATGAGGCCTACAAAGGGAAAGAAGCATGATCTTACATTACCATCTTCCAGTCCTTCCTCCTGAAACCATTTGCCATGTCTACAGTCAAGCATGTGGAACTTGGAGTGGCCTCTTCAGCCACCTCTGGAATCACTGATGAGTCCCCTATTTACCAGAAGACTGTTCTTCTTGTATCTAGGGACTGCTGACAATAATGATACATGGACTGCAGTTTGAATAGCATGAATCCAAGTCCAGGGGGAAGAGATAGGAGGGTGAGGCATACCAGGTCACCTGGTTCTGGCAGAGGATAAACATGGTACCTCTGGTCTCCCAGTTCTGCGAGAAAGATATGGCACCTCCCAGTTCCAGCAGGAGGTTGTTCTGGATGAGTAGAAGCTGAACAGACAGTTCACTATGGGGAACATTGATCTGCCCTCCCCCCCATGCCCTTTCCCTCCCCTCTCCCCTTCCACCACCACAGACCTACCAGCTGGAGGCAGCTGTATCGGAAATTAGATCAGTATCGGACAATATGCCTCCTTAAATATTGGCTATCAGTATCAGTCCCAAAAATATCTATCGGTGCACCCCTAGTGTATATATAAAAGCTGAAGTGCTTCATTTTGAAGCACTTCTAAATAGTTCTTATTTCCTTTAAGTGTCTCTTTCGAGCACTTCTACCATCTTTGGAATACTTCAAAGGGTGTGTACATCTATTCAGCTTGCCCTTTGAAGTGATTCCGGGGTGTTTGAAATTATTCAAATGTTATGTCTGTCCGTTCCCTCAGCTATTTGGGGCAGAAACCTGAGATTCAATAATAAAAATGTGTTTTTGTTTGACTGTTTTATAAAGGTTTAAGAAAAATATGCTTTTAATACACACACAAAAATTAATATTACTGTTGGCTTTTAATAACAATCTGTCACCATTTAACTAAACAAGCAGGCAGACCCAAAGTAGAATCATGATCATAGGAACCAATGTGGAATGAGGCAGCGCTTCTAAACCCATCCTATTTCTAAGTTTTATCTCTTAAAACATAGCTGAATTTGGCTTCTGTTTTTTGTATGTAAGACTAATATTTGCATTGTTTGGTAGGTGTCACACTATTCTCCCTATTGATTCCTAATTCTTTATTTGCTTTACCAAGTTTGCATTATAAGCTCAATTTGCACTCTCACGTTAATTTACAAGGAAAAGATTTTTATTTAAATTGTTTATAATTACAGCAAGCACAGATTATCTTTTCCTTAAATTTTAAAAAAATGTAATCAATTCATTTTAAAAAGTAAAATGCACCAAATGTGGTCATTTTTGTCCCTTTGGAAAACCTTTTTTGAGCCTCCTCTTCAAGATGGGGAGATTTATATAACTTACAAGTGTAAAAATGATACGCATGCATGTAACTGAAAAGAAGCACTTGTGCATAGGGAAGTTTAAAAAAATATTAAGATGAAATAAAAAGTAATCTATTCCAAAATATGTGTCTCTTTCTAACTCTGAAAAACCGGACTGGTCTTGAAAGCTTTCAGAATAATATAGTGATGCTGAGCATTTTCTTGTCATGGAATCATTCCCTGCTACAAGTAGGCAGTTTAGTCTCCAGACTCACAGCTTCAAAATCCATGTGCAGATTTTCCCTGCCTGTGTTTGCTTCTATATGAGTTAGCACCTTGAAGGGTGCCTTTCATGTAGGCCAATGCATATGCTATATAGATGCCATCTTTTGCCCAATGCTGCCACTTCACTTCCCAGAAATAAATCTATATAGTGCTGGGTATATTGTACCACCCACCAGAACCAATCCACACAGTGCTTCTTAAATCGAAGTAGTGTTATGGGACTTAGAAGTATAAGTAGAACTAGCCTGTGGCAGCGCTTCCAAGATTAAAGTCAGTTAGTGCCCAGAGTTCATAAGTAACCTTACGCCACATGACCTAGTTGGCCAATGAAGAGGTATAGACAAGCTCTGCCATTTGGAAAGCACATAGCAACTATAGTCCCTCCCACATTTACTTACTGTTCCAGTTGCAGCTACAGTTACTGTTTTTCACAGCTGTCAGTAAGGAATATTTAACATATGAAATAGACTACCTGACACAACTGGCAGCAGGACACTGCATGCCACATCTGAACAGAAGAGACTTCAGTCATAAACAGGTATCAAAGCACTCAAGAATGGTCTTATCTGCAGCATTTCCAATTTACGTATATCGAAACACAAAACAACATCGACCACATCTTTGAACATTACATGTAATGCAACATAAAAGGGAGAGAATTAACTACTCAATTATAAAACAGAATTTTGTAGAGTGCAGCATATTAAAATACCATTGGAGCCCCAGGGTTTCCAAAGTAGTTATAGATGGAATAATCAGCTTGCTAGACTATTCTAGTCTATTTAGTTTTTTCTGCAGAGCCATAAATGTACCATGCACTTTCAAAGTTAAGAAATTAAACAGAGAAAAAACCCTGTCATTTGAGGTCTCCATCCACAGAGAAAAGGCATGCATATTAGTTTGTTTCCTGTGCTGGGGGTAAATGAATGTGTTTATGTTATTAGTTGGAAAGACAATTCAGAGAGGTGCTTTTTGCCTTAACTGTTGCTGACCTGTGTCCCAGTGTAGTTACACCCCAAGAAGGGAAGCTCTGCAGTGCAGGGCCTTATGCTTTAACAGTCATATCTGATACACACTTCAGTCCAGCAGTAGCTAATTCCAGTATTGCCAAGGTCAGGGGCTGTTAAAGGCTGTCAATATCCTATAAGGTGGAAATCTTTTAAACAACTTTTGCCCAGATTAGCTAGTACTTTACAAAGAATGAAAGGGGATGAAATCCAGACATGTTGAACTCAGTGGAAAATTTCTAATTGCTTGGAAAAGGGCCAATATTTCTCTCTATGACCATAAAGCTATCTATAGGTATTCAGTGAAGCAGAGAATAGAAGATGCTTTTATTAATCCAGGAAATGACCACCGGTTGCACTTCTCACAGCCTGTACTTTCAAATCCAAATAAAAGGACATGCAGCTATCCATCTGGGAGGGGCTGAAGACATGTATGAATAAAGGTAAGTCAACAGCAGCAAGGATGGGTCACATTTTCTAACCAAATGGAGACAGCATCTGTAAGATTCACCATCTGCTATGGAAGAATCCAAAGTCATCAAAGAATGTAGAAATACATGAAATAATGTAAAAATACTGTGAACTTTTCCAGTGATTTGTAGCCACATGGTCTCAACTGGTAGAGACAGCAGGAAGGCAGCAAAACTAACATTCCTATGCTTGGAAGCATGACTTCTACCATCATCTAGGCCAGCTGTCTCTCACCAATGTGTTGAACTGATTTCAGATAACAGGATGACAATATTAACATTAGGTGGGAAATGGTGACATCATTACATTGTTGACAATCAAGCCTGTGAAACGTCACCATTTCTCTCAGTAGCTGTGTGTAAGAGGGAAAGGAACTGGTGAGACTGAAAAAGGGAGAAATCCAAGAAGAGAAGGGGTGCAGTGGTGCAGTTGCACACCCCCCACCCTCCCCTTTCAGATTATGCCATGGGAGCAGTAGCCAGGCACTTTTTTTCAAATGTCCAATGCAGATAACAATTTCACTCTTCCCTTTCCCTCCATGCTCAGCAGCATGTCCCCAACTCTCCCGTTCCCCCTCCCCTACCTACTGCTTCAGCTGTCCCAACTGTCCCTAGCTCACTTGGAGTGGGGGGAGCTCCAGAGGCCAGCTGTGGCTTCCCTGGGGACAGTGGCAGCAGATGGGTTCCCCATACCTACCCGATTCCCCCAGGTGTTGCTTGCCAGCCAAAGGACAGGCTCTATTACTGTCCCTGGCTGAGCCTGGCTCCCCATGCAGCCCTGCTGGAAAGGGGGAGAAACAGGGAAGAAACAGTTCTGGAACTCCTCCTGTTCCGAGGGTCTGCCAAGGACAGTGGCAACAGCTGAAGCAGATGGAGGAGAGCGAAAATGGGAGGGGAAAGGACATGCCACTGTGCATAGAGGAGAGAGGTGGGAGTGCCAAGAAGAGGAGGTGGGATTCTTTCTTAATTCAGGGGCTTAATAAAAGCACCCTGTTACTGCTCCTGTGTCATGGTTTTCCCAATGCAGTAGAGAAAAAAGCTGGGAGCAGAGGGTGCAGCCTCCCTCTAGTGCCAGTTGTGGTTCCCGGACCCCTCTACAAAATCCTGCTTCTAGCCATTGAGGCCACTTCCCATCACTGTCATCTGGGTGCAACCCTTGAAAGAGGGTCCAAAGCCTCTTAGAACATATCTGAGGTCCTTGATAACTTACACAGGTTTATCCTGGGAGTGACTGACTGGAGTGCATGGGGAGGTCCAGAAGGATGAGAATGGATTTCTACTGTTTATTGACAGACAGCATATGTCCATGCACCAGTGCTACCCATACAGCCTCCATTCCCCATTCTGGCTGTAAAGTACAGTGAAGAGTCCAGCAAATGGGCTCGACAGCTGCCTTTTAAGATGCCTTTTTCATATTGTCCTAGGTCCTGAGTACATTCAACTCCCACCTTAGGCTCAGATACTGTGGCATTTCTTTCTTTCTGTAGGCATCTCAGGAACTAAAGTGATTTCCTTAACTGCAGCACAGAGGTGCAAATCACTGGGAAAGGTCCATGAGCTTTAACATGTTACAACAACTTCCCTCCTGCTCAAGGACAGCCAGGCTTCTCCTGGAACACAAGGAATGCTGAGACATGGTGATACTTAAGGCAAAGGAAAGATAGGGAGGAGGACTCACTTGTCCCTTAAGAATCTCAGCTCTACTTGCCATTTGGCCATTTAGTCCTGAGGCTGAGCCACAGGACACCTGAGGGGAAAAATACACGGGAGCAGCCCAGTTCAGCACACACCTGGACACAAGTTTTAATATTGACCTTCTAGGCCCAGGGAAAATGGAAGTCCATCCATGGACTTGGAGGCAGCAGTAATGGAGAACAGACCATGCTTTCTCACCTTCTGCATAGAACACATCCAAGCATGGGGCTCACCTCTTCACACACAGGTACACTATGGAGCTAAAATCATTTGCTCTTTGCCATCGCATTGCTGCTAGTGTGGCTTTAACAGCTCATATACTGCTAATTGTACAAACCTAATGGGGAAATGCGTTGCAAAAAAAGGGTAATGGCCATCAGGCCAGCAATAATACAAAATTAATGGCCCATTGGAAGAAATCATGTCCACTTAATACTGACTTTGAAACTCTGATAAAATAAAGTAATGCCAGCGGGTCTTTTCTATACATGTAGATTGCTTACATCATGTTAATCAGAAAGCAGGCCATATTTCTATTCAAGCTCAGATGACCCATCAGGGAATGTAGTAGGTGAGAAACATAAAGTAAAACTGTCATTGCCAATATGCATGACTGCAGCAACACCCACAAGATACAGGCCAGAAAAACACAGGAAGAAAACATGAAAGCATCATGGGAACTGGTTAAGAACACTGCTTAAGGCACAGAGCAAATGCATACCACAAACCAAAAAAAAAAAAAAAAAAGGAAAGTGGACCAAAAGAAATCCAACACGGTTTAATGGCAGAGTTGCAGAGGTAATAAGTAGAAAAAAGGCTTCTTTCAAAAGGTGGAAGACAAATCCTAATGAGGAAAATAAAAAAGCGAATGTACTCCGGTAAATCAAATGTAAAACCATAACAAGACAAGCTAAGAAAGAATTTGAGGAGAAACTTGTTAGAGACACAAGAGGTAACAATAACATTTTCTTTAAGTACATTAGAAGCCAAAAACCTTTCATTTGGGTCGTTTGGATGATCAGGGTGTAAAAGGGTCCCTAAAGGATGTAAAAGGGGCCATTGCCAAGAAACTAAATGCTTTGCATCTGTTTCCACTGTAGAATATGTCAAGGAGATCCCCTCACCAGATCTACTCTGCTTTAGGGATAAGTCAATGGAACTGACCCAAATTGAAGTTTCAGTAGATGAGGTCATAAAGCAAATTGATAAATAGTAGCAAATCATCAGGACCCGATGGCATTCACCTTAAGATGCTAAAGAAGCTCAGATCAGAAACTGCCAACCTTCTAACTGTAGCATGCATCCTATCACTAAAAACAGCCTTAGTACCAGAGGCTGGGAGGTTTCCAATATGACTCCCATATTTAAAAAACAGTTCAAGAGAAGACACAGATCTCTCTCTCTCAGCTGCTCAGGGGGCAGATTCAAAAGAAGCACTGAAATTAAGTATTTCAGTTCCGAAATGCAAAAATGTTCTGCTTTTGATCAAAGTGCTTAAACAAATATTTCAAGTTTCAATATTTCCAATTTTTCAGCCTTTTTAATAGATTCATAGATTTATAATCCCACTTAACATTTTGCTATTTCATCTTTTGCCCTTTTTTAGTTCAAGGCAAATATCAAAATAGCATAATTCACATCCTCACACACAACAATTTCACTTTCAATAACCAACACTTCCTCCAGACCATGGGCACAGCTATGGGCATGAAAATGGCCCCACAATATGCCAACCTTTTTTGGGGCTACCTGGAAGAAGAATTCCTCAAGAACAGCACCATCAAACCATGCTATACTTAAGATATATAGATAACATCTTCATCATTTGGATCGAAAACCTGCAATCTCTGATTGGTTTCCATCAGAAATTCCATAATCATCCCCCTCCATCAGACTATCTCTTGAATACTCCAGCACCAACATTTCCGTTTTAGACACTATAAGTAATATCGAGAATAGTAAAATATAAACCACCACATACAAGAAGCCCACAGACCAACATACATATCTACATAGAACCAGCAATCACTCTAAACACACCAAGAAAGCTAATAATATACAGTCAAGCCCACTGATACTACCAAATTTACACTGAGGAGAACACCTGTGATCATCATCTCCCAAATCTCAAAAGGGCTTTCACTCAACAAGGAAACTCCTCCAGAGAGATAGATCCCACTTTTGAAAGCGGCACCTGGATACCACATGAAGAACTGCTGCAGTACAAAAAGAAAATCCCCTCAAATTGCACACTATTAGTTATGACATACCATCTTTCCCTGGAAACTATAAGGAAAATCCTCAATCAGTTGAAACCCATACTAGAAGAAGACCCATTCTTAAAGAGATCTTCCCAGAACCACCCAACCTAGCCGTTAAACAAGTACTGAACCTGGCTAACCTCATCACCAGAAGCAAACTCCCTATGACCCAAACCACACCCAATGGACCCAGACCATGCCAGGACAAGAAATGCAAAACCTGCCAACACATCTCCACCAACCCCACAATAACTACACCCCACAACAGAACCATCACCATTCCTGGATCTTATACCTGCACCTCCAGATATGTTATCTATCTCATCCAGTGCACCAAATGCCCTGATGGAAAATATGTAGGAGAAACCAAACAACAACTGTGCACCAGAATGAACACACACAAAGACAAAAATACCCAATTACCTGTGGGGGCACACTTCTCACAGGCCAATCACTCCCTCTCTGATCTCTCAGTTCTAATCCTCAAAGGGAAATTACAAAACACCTTTCATAGACGGATCTACGAACTTCACTTCATAAATCTACTGGATACAAAAAACCATGGAGTCAATATAGACATTGGATTTATGATATGTTACAACCTGCCTGACATCTGATTCACCAGGTACCTGCCTGACCTGGCCTCTTACATTCTTCTTTCCTCCCACCTTTTCTCCCTCCCATCCCCTACTTTTCTGCCTTTTGTCTTCCTAATTTCTAACTATTTCCTTTTTCACTGAGAGCCTCTTTTCATCTTGTATTTTTACCACAGTAGTGTTTCCCTTTAGTCTCTTTTTTCCTCCTGTTTTCTTCCCCCTCCTTTCCCTGCCTTACCTTTTGATTTTCTAATTTCTACCTATTTATATTTTCACTGACATCCTGTCACACTTTGAGTTTCTCTCATTCCTGTTTTCCTGATCACCAACTATTTCTTTTTTCACAGACAGCCTCCTTTCTACCTTGTATTCTATCACTGTAATGTCTCCCTTTGGCCTTTTTTACCCCCACTTTCTTCCTCCTCTCTTCCCTGCTTTAGCTTTTGTCTTTCTAATTTCTACTATTTACATTCTCACTGACATCCTGTCACGCTTTTACCTTCTCTCATTCCTTGGAGTCTCCAACCAGTAGAGACTCCCTATGCCTAAAGAAGGGTGACTGCACCTGAAAGCTTGCTAAGAATACTTTTCCAACTGCTCAGTTGGTCTAATAAATTATATCAACTCTACTCAGAGAACCTTGCCTGCCTATGTCCTTAGACCAAGACAGCTACAACCAAATCCCCATAAATCCCACATACCCACACCCTTCCCACATACCCCCTGGCAGTCTCCCCACATATACAAACTCCCCAACATACCCTACACCCCCCCACACAGCTATACTCCCTCACAAGCCCCACACACCCCACCAATCACACATACCCACACCCCAACCACACCTCACAGCCCCCACATACAATATACAAGAGTAAGACTTTATTTTTGAGCTATTATGCAGTCACTTCTATATACACACACAAATCAGGACCAAAATATTTTTTTTAAATAAAATTAAAATACATTATAGTAGATGTTTGACTTTTAGTATATGATTTGTTTTCCCAGTTCCAAGATGGCAACCCCCAACCAAAAAGGAGTACTATTGGGGACAAAGGGAGGGACTTCCCGTGGCAAAGGTCAGGGGTTAGGGGTGGGTCTTCCAGTCCCAAGATGATGACTAGGGAGAGGGGCACCTGTCAAGGGACAGGGATACCCTTGTGGCCCTCCACCGCTTACCAAAACTCATTAAGCAGCCCTCCAGCCAAAATAATTGCCCACCCCGGAGCTAGACACTCAGAGTTGAACAAAATCACTCTGGGATGTAAGCAGCCACTCTGTTTCCAGAGATGAGTAAGATTTCTATGGAACATATTCGGCAGCTGTAGGTTCAGGGCACCTGGCTAAGATGGAACTGGATAATGCACTTGGTTGTATACGTGTAATTCAATTCTGGAAAATAAAAAAGAATTGCATTTATACCTACTGTATTTATTTTCATCTAAGTCTGAGTCCCCCATCCCCAACAACATGGGGAGGAAAGCCCCTGTCCTAGATTTGAGTGCCAGCCCAGGACAGATGGTGGCTCGGCTCCAGCTTCAGACTGGGCTTGGGGCCAAAGCCAGAACTGAGCTGTCACCTGTCCTGGGCCAGAGTGGTTTGTGCAGTGGGTGAAATGGTCAGGGTGAAGTGGCCAGGGAAGCATGGTCGGGTGGGGTATGCAGCGGATACTCCATGGAGGTATGCGGAGCACAGGGAAGATCTGTAGTGGGACTGGGGGAAGCACAGGGGAGATCCCACAACCTTCCCACCCCTCCCCTCCAGCTTACCTGAGGATCCAGCTCCAGCCATGTCTGGAATAGAGCTGCTGCCAGTGTTTTTTTTCCTGACCAGGTTGGGCAGGGGCCTGGGCTGGGACTACTGCTATCTCCCCCAGAGCCAAAGCCAGAGCTGCGTTGAGATAAGCAGCAGTGGGGTGATGAGCTATGGGAGAACCAGGTGACAGGGGGAAGGCACAGGCATAGGATGGGGGCAGGCACTGGGGGCAGGCCCAGACATGTGGAGGGCAAGGGGTGGGGGTACAGGAAGCAGGGGAATGAGGGCAGAGGGCAAAGTAGCAGGGGGAGCAAACAGCAGAGGGTTAAGCACAGACACAGGGGGGCAAGGGGTGGAGAGGCAGACGTGGGGCAAGCAGTAGGGATGGATAGGTAGCAAGGTGGCAGGCACAGGCATGGGGGGTCAAAGGGCAGGAGTGGAAGGGGTGGGGGTTTTCCATGAAAAGAATCTAATTACTGTGGGGGTCATCTTAAATTCAAAGTAATCTTGGATTTGGTAAATATGGTAGTCAGTGGGTGTGTCTACATGTGCAAGTAAGACATATAAATAAGCTGCAGAGCTTATTGCTAAAGAGATAATTGCTCCTGGGTATACCTTTAGAATGTGTGCCCAGGAGCAATTAATTTCAGAGCAATAAGCTCCACAGTTAATTCATGTGCAGCATGTGGAGCCTGGTTGGACAAGTATGTGGAGTCCAGGGCTGCTCCCCCCAGCTCAATGTGCTGCGGAGGGGCTGGGTGGGACATGAGAGGCTTCATCATGGGGCTAGCTGGCAGACAATCCCTGCACTGAAGCACCCTCATACCCCAGCCAGCCCCTCCAGCATCTAAAGGTGTGCAGTTGCAGAGTTTTTTTACTCCTAAGCAGGATAGTACTTGTACAAGTGCTATCCTGCTGTGGAGTAAATTAGTTTACTCCAGCCTAACAGGGGCAGGCATGCAGATATAAAGATGTTTATTGTGCAGCTAATTAGTCAACTGTGCAGTAAATGTGTCATGTAGATGTGCCCTTAAATGGCACTTAAGTGACACTTATGCAACTACTTGGAAAAACAGGATTCTGCCCTAAAAGTCAGAATGCTTCCAGTGTATCGTTAACATTTTCAAACCAAAATATTTGAAGATTAATAAGTCCTCACCAGCCTAGCCTGAATATACAAATGCTGAGTTTTAACTACTTCACTTAATAGCATCATAAATTCCTAATGCAAGAGCGTCAAAGATCCAGCCCGCAGAGCCCAAACATCTGGCCCACAGTGATGCCCATGTATCTCAGAGTTGACCAACATGCTGCATGCGATGCACACTGGATTGGCTCCGTGCACTGTATGGGGAAAGTGAGGCCAGTCTAGGAAATGCACTGCACACAGCACTCACACTGGGCCAGGCCAGTCAAAAATGTGTGCTACATACAGTGCCTGCATGGGTCCAGTCTGGGACATGTACTGGATCCACCTGTGGGGCCACCCCTATGCCATCCATCTGGCCTGTAGAGCGGTCCCACACCATCCATTTGGCTCAAAGGGCTAGATAAACACCCCAGACAAAGTAGTGCAAGCAATGGGTCCAGACTGGGTAGCTACAAAGCCACATACCTCTTGTGCCTCAGCTTTGCAGGTCTTAGAGATGTGGGATGTAGAATATTCTTATTTAGATATTGTGCCTAAAGGTTCACACCTCTGAGAGAGTGACTAAGCATCTCCTACATCAGGAGTGTCCAACCTTTTTGAATGTGGGGCCAGATCACGAACATTTTATCCCCCAGTGGGCCAGCGAGCCAT
>NW_005842535.1:762384-776590 GCF_000455745.1 Alligator sinensis
GGAAGTGGTATCACATCAGGAAGTGATGTCATGTAACCTTTGACACCAATGAAGTTGCAGGAAGTGACAATGAAATGGGTCTGGAAATGTGGTTTAAAATCCAAAATAAAAACAATATAAAAGCAACAATGAAATGATACCAAACACTTGACTAAAACACTTTCACTTCTACTCACTGCTCAATGAATGAAAGAAGCATAATGCAGGCTTGCCCTGGGCCACCTGGGCATAAAACACCAGGTAGAGGAAGCCATGGAGGAGCAGCTGGCTGTTGGCCTCCAGCAGCAGCAGGGAGGAGGAGGAGGAGGAGGAGGAGCAGCGACTCAGGACGCTGCCCAGCTCCATCGGGGGCGAGGAGCCCAGTCTTCACACATGGCCACACACACGCAGCCCACCTCCCTCCTTGCCCCTGGCTCCCATGGAGGAGGAGGAGGAGGAAGGCACGAGTGTGACCTTATGCTTCCTCCTCACGAGTGCACGCACGCATGTGGCACCCCTGCACGGGCTCCTCAGCATCCTGCCTGGGGACATGGCCCTGCTGATAGCCGGGCAGCCATGTTTCACACTCACGTATTCATCCCCACACCAGACCACACTGCACCGTGCCACCCCTTCCCTGCCGATGCAGTGCAGACCACCCCCAGCACAGGGCTTAAAGGACCCACCAGAGCCAGCAAAAAAAAAAAAAAAAGGGAGGGAGGGAGGAGGAGGAGGCGGAGGAAGCAGAGGCAGCACAGAGACCTGGGTCGGCGCAGTGTGCTCACATGGGGACCTGCGAGCCGGGCATGGGGCAGTGCCCAGGCAGCCCCCGGCTGCAACTTCTCTGCCCGCCGCAGGGAAGATGAACCACGTAGGTGAGCGTGGATTGGGGCAGGCACGGGGGCCCTGGGATGATGTTTCCTTCTCCCCAGCCACAGCCCCGAGGGGCAGAGCCAGGTGCAAGTGGCGATTTAGTGCGGGGGAAGTTGACTGGGGAGGGTCTGGCAGGGTTTCATCCCCACTCCCCTCGCCCTGCGTGTGCCCAGCTAAGCTCTGCTTTCTGCCCGCTGTGCTGGCCAGTGCAAGCTCTGCCCGGGACTGCCCTGTGCCACACCGATGACCCACGCTTTCGCTGCCGGCTACTCCTCTTCCCACACGCACCGCGTCGGCAACATCAAGCTAAGGCAGTGCATGTGGGAACCTTGTCCCTTCCCCAGGCCTTCAGCAGCCATTAGGAAGCTGCTGAGGGGCTGGGGGAAGGACAAGGGGTGGGAACAAAAGTAAACAGCATTTACTTTAATTTCCCATCACAGCAACGCGGGCCACAGAAAATGGCTTGGCAGGCCGCATGGTGGCCTGCGGGCCATATGTTGGACAAGCCTGTCCTACATGGAGCCATGTGTAAAGCAGCACTTACTGCAGTTATGCAAATACCCCGATCCCAGATCCAGTGTTTGTGAAAGCACAGAAAGGACTATTGCAACAAATACCCTGAGATTGAGCAGCTGCAGAGGCAATATAATTCAGAGAATTCTAGTTACAGGTACATAACCTGCTGTTCTCCTTCAAGAACTGCCTCTGCAGAACCCTACTCAGGGGCAGTTAACAAGACTATTAATACCTTCCCAGACCAGAGTCAGAGGAGCATCTTACTAAAGCTTCTCTTTTATAATAGAAGCTCTCTGAATGCTACAGAAAGGATGGAATAGGGATCCCTATGGCAGCTTTCCAGATTTCAGTTCTCCTTAGTCTCTAGAAAGCCAGAACAAAGGCTCTTCTTGTGAATGGCAGCAAATCCAAATCTGATCAAAGTAAATATATTTTCATACAATCTGCAATTAAAAGATTAAATTAATTGAAACTGCTGTCATTAGGCCAAAAGCTAACATAATTCAGAGAGGACTGGACAAGTATCTGGATAGGAATAAGAATATCCAGAGCTATAATAGTTAAGGCTACAAACTGAAAGATTACTGGAAAGGATATAAAACCTTCTCCTTCAGGATGCAAGCCAATCACTGGCTGAGACCTTCACAGGGGGTTGATTACAGATTCATAGCATCTAAAGCCAGAAGGAAGTATTAGAACATCTAGATTGACCTCTTCTATGGGACAGACCATTACATTTCAGCCAGTTACTACAGTTTTGAGCAAAATAAGATCTGCTTGGCTAATACAAATCTTCCAGAAAGGTATTCAGTCTTGATTTTAAGACACCAAGAGATAGAGAATCAACCACTTCCTTGGGCTGCTTGTTCCAATGGTTAATTACCCTCACTGGGGAAAATATGTACCTAATTTCTAATAATAATTAAATATAGTTTGTTTTGCCTTTCTCCACTAAATTAAAGAGCCCTTTATTACCCATTATCTTTTCCTCCCTGGGATTTTCTTACAGCCACTGCAAGATGTTAAAATAATAGTAAAAATGGGATCTGAACAATGTTATGCCCCAACCAAAACATTGTGGCCGTGTCCAGACAAACGTGGCTGGGGAGTGGGGGAGTGGGGCTAACCCTGGGAGATCCCAGGTTTAAAAAAACCTGCATGAAAAAAATGGAGGGAGGTGCACATGGGGGCAGCACATGCCGCTCAAAACCGAAGCCTGGCCAAGTGGAGCTACACTCCAGCTGCTGACCAGGCTCTAGCTCCAAGCATCAGGACTGCCAAAGCCGCAGCCCTGGGAAGCCCCCAGGACCCCAGATAGGGCTGCTGAGGCCAGCACAGTTACTAGTCCAAGCCTCCCCTACTCCACCTGGGGTAACATGCCACACAACAAAAGGCATCTGGCATGGGTGTTCCCCAGGGACAAGTAGCAGCGGCACGCTGTGCACCGCTGCTTCTTGTCCCTGAGGAAACAAATGCCCACTCGTTAGGACACAGCTTATTTGTTCTGCCATACCAGACACGCATAGTAGGACATGCAATGTTTGGGATGGGGCATAAACTGATCGCAACTCAGATCACAACTGCATCTCTGTGGAGCTGGTCCCAGCCTGATCCTTCAGATCAGGAAGCAGGCAGCTCCGTCCTGAACCCCAGAGCTGCCCATGCCTGATCTCAAGGCTTAGCTGAGTGTCAGGATTGGGCACAGGCAGCCCCAGGCCCTGATTTGGGCCTTGGAACTGCCCCTAGCCCCTAGCTGCCCAGGGATCAGGCTGGGGTTCGCCCTAGGACCCCAGGCTGTCTCTAGCCAGTGTTGACAATCACCAGGCCCAGACAACTCTGGATGTGCTTGGAGACCCCAAAGTTATCTCGAGGCTGGTACTGGCAATCAGGTATGGTTCAAACCCTGAGTGTCAGCTGGCTGATTGTATCTGGATGATGAGGTATGCCGCATGTTGAAGTTATGATGGCATACAAACCAGCCTCAAGAATGGTCCACATTTTTTGTGGCATATCTTTGTGACTGGTTAGACGTATTATGGCACCAGCAATTCGATTAATGTGTGGCATGCTGTTATTTATAGCACAATTAATATTTTAATCACTGCATAAATGTTACATGTGTCAGGAGCCTTTTATGCTGTAATCAAGGTCCTTCTCATTCATTCAATACATTTTACAAACTGACCACTCCTACCAAGATATTTTTACAACCCTTAAATAATGTTTGTGGCTCTTTTCTGCACCCTCTCCAATATTTCATCATCCTGTCGAGACCAGGATGAACATTATCTGTTTCACCAGTGTTCTGTACAGAAGTACAATTATCTCTTCTTCTAACTCACTATGTCCCACTTTATACAGCCAAAAATGTTCATGGCCTTTTTTGTCAGAGACTCAAACTGGGAGTTCAAAATCAGCTACTTTTTCAATATTACTCCCAAACCAGGGATACGCAGTCAGTGGCTCCTCAGTCCTAAATGGCTTTTCAATTTATTACCTGCAGCTCTACACAGTTTTTACAGTATGCTTTGGGTATGCTTTCCTATGATCATGAATAATGTAGCACATATGACTTTAGGCTGTCATTCTTTATTCTGAACTGGAGTGCGTTTGCCACACAACACCTAAGGGTATACACATTGCTATAGCTCTTTGCTTGATAATGTCTGCTTATATGACTCCTTATCCAGTAAGGACTGAGTGTCAACCCGTCCTCCATCTGCTTCATCTCACCCCTTGAGACCTTGTGCTTCACTCTCTGCGAGGTCACTTGTGAGCAGCCCCTAAAGAACTCAGGCCAGAACGTGCATCTCTTGGGTTGCTGCTAAACCTATGGGTTTGTAATCATAGGCAGCCTTTGCTTTTGTTTTCTGATAGCGCTGAGCTATGACACAGCAACCATGTATTTGGGGCACAGAAGATCTGATAGTTCACACTGAACCAGCTTCTGGGTTGTGCTCAGTGATGTACCATGGGTCTCCAGTGCCCAGGGGTCAATGCTTGCATTTGCGCCCCCTCCCCCCCATCCTTTGTGCCAGGAATTCCTCCATTCCCACCCCAGCCCTGTTTGGTTATCTGTTTTGGCTGGGAAGGAAATGAAAGTGCTGGCACACTGGATGCAGGGGGAGGGGCGGTGGCCAGAATTTCCAGCAGGAACAGGTAAGTAAATACCCAACCTGCAGGGTGGGCGGGCAGGCTAAACAACAAATGCGGCTGCCACCTGTGCGATAAGAACTCTGAAGGGCCCAATCAGTGCTCCCCCGACAGCCCCCCCAGCCCCCCGGCCAGCGCCTGGGGGCATGGCACCCTCCCACCCCCCACATCTGTCCGCCACTGTTTGTGCATGCTGCCCCCTCCCTCTGCCCTTTCTACTACATGTGTCAGTGTTTTGTAGCCTCCTCAAAGGCATTGGGTATGGCTGAAGCCAAAGCTGGGCACTCTGATTGGAGTGTGTCAGTGCTCCTCCTGGGACTAAAGCCAGAGGTTCCTGGCTAGAGGGTCTTACCCCTCCACTCAGGGTGAGGCTGATCATCAGATTTAGGGTCAGGAAGGAATTTTACCCTTTGTTCAGATGGGTATGGGGTACATGGATTTTTGCCTTCCTCTGTAGCTGGGGGGGGGGGGGGGGGGGGGTGCCCTGCACCCCAGATCTCTTGAACCCATATTGACAATATTTCATAGAAGCTGGATGTTGGCTGCCATGATTCTCCTGCTTTACCTGTGTCTGGTGCGGGTGTTACGCCTGTGTTGTGTCATTATTGACGTTAGTCTAACGCAGAGTTTAGATTAAGGTTTGTATGGAATGGTTTGGATAGGGCTGATCCTGCCTCAGATGGCGTTTGAACTAGGCGAACTCTGGAGGTCCCTTCCAGCCCTACTTCTCTATGATTCTATAAAAACAAAAGCAAAATTGTGAAGTAAAATTTACACCCATGACCATGGCATGCTCATGCTTTGTAGTCAGGTCATTTAGAGACATTTGATTTACTAAGAGTTCATGGCAGTGGCAGAGAAAACATTATTTGCCAGTGTCACATCTCAGATGACACCCTTGCTCACCAAACATTGCTATGCCTCAGGCTATGATCCTCAGCTTCTGTCACTACATGACAGCTCGTTTCAGATTACAAACTTTATCTACAAAATGCTATTAAAACAGGTGAACTCTGGAGGATACCATAGCAGCCACAGGCACAATCAGTTCAAAGCATTTCCACTCACTACTATCTAGGTTAGAAGGATTTAAATTTAAATACACTTTGTAAGAAGGAAAGCCATTCTGTTCAAACATAAGCAGAACTCCTACTCAATGCTAAATTTATTCATGCAGGTTAGATCTAGTTTTTGGGAGGGGCTAGCACAGTTCAAATAATTCTCTTCCTTTATATTTAGAAATTATGAATTCTAATGTTTTGTCTAGTATAATATGGACAAAGGATGGATTCTCTTCCCTATATGCTTATTAAATTGTTAGTAGCCTATAGCAACATATTGTAATAAGCTATAAAAGCTCTTTTGCTAGAATTGGGAACTAGCTGTTTACCAGCAATACTCTGGAGGCAGCTATGGAAATGTTTTTGTTATGGGCATCTGTAACAAGGTGGCATGTCCCCTTGAGAGAAGACAGCCAGCTTGTCTGATGGACTGAAGCTGTGCGCAGGTACATGGTGAAGAGCCTCACTGGGAGTAAAAAAATCCAGGAAGCAGGACCAGAGAGGGATGCAGGGGAAAAGCACCAGAGTGGGAGACTGCTGGGCTACAAGGAGAACTAGCCTTCTGTGGGATGGCTGTAGCCATAGGGGACCCTGCCCAATGTTCAGGACAACAAGTGCTTTTTATTTGCTTTATTTGTTAGGAGACTATATTACTGGGGCCTGCTAAGAGATGCTCCAGGGACCAAAGGCCAACCAGTTTAAAACAACTATTTATTACTGGTGTTGGCTGAGAGAAACTTGTGAGCAAAAGCCTGGTTGAAGAGTCTGTGAAGCAGCAGGCAACCTGTTATAGCATCTCTCCATTGATCAAGTGTCAAGACAGTCTCACAAAAAAGTTCTCAAAGACAGCACTACCACTAACAGGGTGGGTCTACATGAGACACTTTACTGTGAAGTAGACTAAGGTACTACGTAGTAAACCATCACCAAGTAATCATGCTAATAAAATACTGTACAGTAAATTAGTCTACTGCACAGTTAGCTAGTACTTGTAAATACAAGTACTAAACTAACTGTGTAGTAGATACTGCTCAGTATCATAGAATCATAAAATCATAGACTCAGTAATGCTCATGTAGATGCTGACGGGGAGCAAATTTGTTCCCAGTCAGCCATACCAGGATGGGGCACTGGTCCTGGAGCTGCTCAGCTCAGTGTAGGGACTGGGTCCCTCTCTGCCCCCACCCCATCCCAGCACTGTGGGACTCCTGGCTCCCCACAAGAGCGGGGAGCTGAGCAGCACTAGGATTGGGGAGCTAATGGGGGGGCAGCTAGCAGCAAGCCCCAGCTAGGCAGGGAATCCCCACAGGGCACAAGGCTTGCACCCATGTACATGGAGTGGGAAAGCTCTATAGCAGCAGCTGTCTCCCAGCCCAGTGCACATCAGGATGCCCCCCTCCCCCACCAATGTGTATGGGGGCAGGAGACAGCTGCCACTGCCCTTCTGGCCCCATGCTCCTTGCCAGCCCACAGGCTAGCACCCAGAGAGATCTTGGAGCTCTCCCTGGCTGCTGCAGGGGAGCTGAGCACAGTGGGAGCAAGTGTAGATGTGCTCCCAGGTAGGCCTACTGAGCAGTATTTTTACTGTGCAGTAAGCCTACTTCAAATTAATAGCACATGTGTCTACATATGCCTACACTTGCCTTCTCTCAGACTATTGGGAGTATATCATACCCATGTTCAAGTTTTGTTCCAATACTTGAAACAACTAATAGACCAGCCAAAACTAAATTAAAGGCCAAATTTTGATCTATGAAATTCTGAGACAGCTTCACTCCTAGGAATAATACAGACCATAAGAGCACAGAATAGCATATATGTGAGCAGGGATTGAAACATTCTTCATTGGGGGATTTAGTTTTGAAACAAAGCTTCCAAGAAGATTCTGACTTTTTCTAGATGTTGCAAACACTTAATTTTGAAAATTAGATTGATGCTCAAAACAAAAAATTGCTACCACATTCCTTTAAAGATATTTCTCCAGCTCCTGGTACAGGCAAAAAATGAAGAAACAGCAGAAAGCAGCAGGAAATAAGAATCAGCCAGTGAGATTTATCAGTCACATATCCTGTACGTAAGCTTTTCAATAGTGTGAGAGAATATTGTTGAGCCTACCAGCTGACTTTAGGTCTCAACAAAAAGGTGAATGCCTCAATGGATATAGACTAAACCACTTTATCTTCACTTAGAGCTTGTTCCATATGGTCATCCTTCAGGAACATTCGCTGGAGAAAAAGGAATGCAAGTTTGCACCAGCACTACCACTCATATTGTATCTTTACTGCGGCCACGGTAGAATTTCTCTCTCCTGGTTCTGTAAGTAGGTTAAGCAGATGCATGAAATGGGAGGCTGATGACAGAATCTGACAAGCAATCCTAGAGCTAACTCCCCAACAAACACCACCAGCCAAGACAAAGGGGTAGGAATATCTACCCCTACCAAATCTTGATGGGCCTGTAGGGAGCATTTGTTTTCAGTTGCTCTTATCAAGGAATTCTTTCCAAAGCAATCAGATCCAAGAAAATCACTATGGGCTAAATTTGACCTATTTCAAAGGCAAGTGGCACAAGTAAAGACCTGGGATTTATGCTGTATTCTGATCAATTTAGTCTGCTCAGGAATGGATGCAACTATGCATATGAAGGATTTCTTCCCTTCTTAGGTTTGTCTATTTAGTCCAAATCTTATCTGTGTTCCCATCTACAAACACCTATAATTGCTCCCCTATTTATATATATATATATATATATATATTATAATATACATATATTATATATATGGTGCACTGTACTCTTCATATACTAATCCAGAATCTTTGCCTCCCGTCTATCAAAGCATCAGCCTTGTTCAGGAGAGCCATAAAAATAGCACTAGCTAAAGCACAGTAACACTGTTTTGCATAGACCAGTGGTACTCAACCTTTTGGCCCTACAGGCTGGATGAGTGGTGCAGGGCTGGATCCTGTCCAGTTAGAGCTCAGATCAAGCCCTGTGCACCCAGATCCCATCTCACACTGCCCAAATCAGGCCCTGCACACCCAGGTCCTGCCCCACATTGTCCACATCAGTCTCTGCACACCTAGATCCTGCCCCATGCTGCCTGAATCAGGCCCTGCACACACAGATACTACCTCACACTGCCTGGCGAGGGCCCTGCGCACCCAGGTTACTCTTCATGCTGCTTAGATCTGGCCCCATGCACTCAGATCCTGCTTCATGCTGCTCAGGTTGGGCCCTGTGCACCCAGATCCCCCTTCATGCTGCATGGTTCAGGCCCCATGCACCCTACCCAGATACCACTTCACACTGCCTGAATCAGGCCTTGCATGCTCAGATCCTGCTTCATGCTGCTCAGATTGGGCCTCACACATCCAGATCCCACTTCACGCTCCATGAATTGGGCCCTATACACCCAGATCCTGCCTCACCTTGCCCAGATCAGGCCCTACATACCCTGATTCCACTTTGCACCACCTGGATCTGGCTTCATACACCTTGATCCCAGCTCAAAACACCTGGATTGGGCCCCATGTGCCTGGATCCTAATTCATGTCACCTGGATCAGGCTCTGCACATCCAGATCCCAGCTCATATTGGCCAGACCTCAAATCATGCCTGGATTCCATGCACTCAGACCCATCATTGCGTCACCCAGATTTGGCCCTGTATGCCCAGATCCTGCCTTGGGCAACCCAGACATAGGTGCTAGCTCTGTGGGTGCTCTGGGGCTCAAGCACCCACTGAAAAAAATTAGTATGCGCTCGCACCCATAAGCTATGCCTGTTTTGGTTTTACATGTTAGATCTTGCTGCTTGTAGAGGTTAAAAAAAATACCCCAAAAAGTAGTGCATTACTTCAGTCCAGCTCTGCAGTGTCTGTAAAGATTGGGTGCTTTAGCAGCGCTTTTAGCTAAAGCTGATTCAATCAGCTATTGAAGTGCCAAAAAACTCCACTCAAGTGTGTGATCTTTACATATGCTGCAGAGCTGGGCTGAAGTAATGTGCTGCCTCTTCTGAGCACGCATGGGACTTAGCACAAGAATGTGCTGAGTTTAAAGTAAAGCACCATCTTGATTTTCTTTTTATGTCTGCAAGCAGCCACCCGCACCTATGCACCCAGATCTGGCCCTGTGTACCTGGATCCCATCTTTGCACTACTGAGGTCTGGCCCCATATCATCTGGATTGGGCCCCAGGCATACAATACTGAAGTGTGCAATCTGGCATGCACACATTATCCATCTGACAGGGCTCCCCACAGGTCCATAAGTTTGGCAGAAAGGGAGCAGCAATTAATACCACCACCAGTCTCCCACTGACAAATTTTCAGCCCATGAGAAGTTCTGTGGGGTGGATGACATGATTCCAAGGGACAGACGGTTGAGTACCCTTGGCATAGACTAAAGAACCAATGGACAATTACCAAAGTATTGGCTGCTAAAGCAAGCCTTTCATTATAAATCTCTGATTTCATGTGTTTGTAAGTTTCTGAAATTCTTCAAGCCTGGGTTCTAACCACAGGAGCTCCTCATTTACAAGTCTGAATGAGTTTTCTTCAGTGAAGACAGAGACTATTCCCATCATAAAAAAGCCTTGAACGTTAACAAAAATCTTCAATCCTCCTTCTAAATTAACTGAGAATTGTTGGAGCTTGACTTGACTAGAGCTGTCAAATAAGAAAAAGTATGTGAGCTTTGGTGGAAAGCAACAACTTGTGGTTATTAGAGTAGGAAATTCTTTTGAAAATGGATTGCTGATCATGTTTCCTACTTAGGTTTGCTGTAGTCAACAAAAGCCGGAGAAAGATGACATGTTTAAATGCCCTATACCTATACATCTAGTAAGTCCATGCAGCAATAGGACAGTTAAGAGCTTTGTAGAGCAGAGGGGTCAATTCTACCACACACTCTCCAGTGCTACATGATGAACTCTCAACAATCTGTAGGCCTGTGGAGCTCTTTCTTTATGAGTTCATACTTGAGCAAAGATAGAAAATATGGGGATCCTGGGGTCCTTGCAGATGCTACATTTATGGTGTGATTCATGAGATCAGGCTGGTGGAAGCCTCAATCTCAAACCAGAACCTAGGGCTGCTCCATACCCCATTCCAGTTCTCAGCTGAGCATTAGGATGGGACACAGGGCAGGCCTGGGGTTTGGATCACAGCTCTCACCCCTCCACAATCCCCAGGATTGGGCTGTGGCAACCCCCACTCTTGAACTAGGACCCAAGTGAAAAGCCAAGCCATGAGAGGAAGAGGGGCACCCTACATTTTAGTGATAGCCTTTAGCAATTAGGGCACTTACTTAGAAAGTGAGAAACCCAAGTTCTAGCTTCCACTCACCCATTTGGGATTTGAACCAGTCTCTCTCCTGCTTTCCAGCACAGTGCTCTAACACCACAGGTTAGGCATTATCCAGCTTCACAAGGAGGAGTGGAAAGAGGACTAGATGATTCCTGTGGCTTACTAGTTAGCACACACAATTTGGATGGATTAAGGTCAAACCCTCTCTGGGTGAAGGATGTCTAAAACCTGAGTCTCCTGTTTCCAGGGTGAGAGCCTTAATCACTAGACTACAGCATGGAAGGGACTACCACTTAACACGTGCTAGTCATGGGTTTTTGCTTAGCTACATTGTTGGGACTTATGCTTGCTCAGGTATGCACATATGGGGCCCTGTAACTGCTAAGCCAGAACCTAGCCTACTGCAGATACTCAATAACAATGTGGGCACATGTGCATTCATATTGCATGCAAAATAGGATCTCCAACAGTGCTTAAGTGCCAAAACCAGCAGTTATGTAACTAGGTACATAAAGTGTAATAGGATTCTGTCCTTAGACCATACCCACACTGTCTTAGAGCCCCACCCCAGGAGTTTCACTGTGAAGGGTACCCTACACCTAAGCAATCTGTTCCATACACACCAGCTCCCTGGAATGAAGCAATGCAGCTACATTAGAAGGGTACTGGAGTATGTGTGAAGTAGGAGCAAGTGGCAGGGCACGCTTCACAGAAGAACACATGGATATAGACTAGAGGCAGTATAGAATTACCCTGAAGCTTCTTTTTTATTTTCTTTGAAAGCTATCAAAGAATTACAGTAAGTAAATGTGTTGAATGCAAGGGTATGGATAGACGCCCACACAGTCAGAAAATGTCATTTATTGTGTTATTCTTGACTATTTACACATCTGAATAGTACAACATAACTATAGGGAAAGTGAAGCAAAGCTTACGTAAAAAAAACTCCTAGAACAAGATGTGCAAACTTGTGGTACCTAAAGTCTGGTAGCTTCATTCCACATTTAGCCACCTAGATTGGGGGGAACCAAGTCAAACCTCTATAAAATACTGATTTAGCATTACACTAGTCACAAAACATTTCTCCAACAAATGCCGCTCTGGCCATGCATTAACACAGTGGAGGGCTGAACATGGATGGTCTTGCTAAGATTTTGTCTAGGATTTTCCCCTGTATGATAAATCCCTTGCACTTGTAATAGAAAGTCACAGAATGCTGAATGTGCTTGGCCAACTGCCAGGCATTTTCTTGGCTTTTTTAATGAAAGCAAAAACATTATAAAAATTCTCAAAGGGTGCAGTTTGGATATACAAAGCACAAGTTCAAATGAGCATCAAGGCTCCTTTACTAGCCTTGGTCCTATAGATCCAAGTGCCTTGCTGTGCCCACTACCTTTTAGCCATGGAATTTTTCCATCCAGTGAATGTTCATGCAGATCAACAAGACACTCTTTATTGCTATCTCACTGTGCAAGTAACATTGGGAGAATTTCTGTTAAACTTACTAACCTAGAAGCCAGGATGGAGGGATAAGATATAATTATGCAGCATGATCAGTTCAGTGGAAAATCGTGACTCTAATCACCAGAGGCATATTACATAGCCAGACAACAGCAGTTGAAAAATTAAAAACAAACAAAACAAAACAATACAAATAGAGCCAGAGCAGGAAGTATACTAGAAGCCCTATGGGGGAAAGGATTCAACAACTTATTTTTATACAAAATCTTGTGACAAGACTTCTAAACTTAAGACATAAAAGAAGACCTCATACTTGAAAAAAGCACTCCATACCATTTGTGGAAAAGCCTATCTAAATCCTTAGAGAGAAATCACTTTACTCTTAATATACTGCCTCATCTATAATAGAAAAATCAGCCTTTTACCACAATCACCACCACACTGCCAGGGCAGCTGAACCACAGCACATAACGGTGTAAGCACAAATGTAGACTGTGCTCAGAAAGATTTACCTACTCCAAGTAAATTATCAGACTAAGGCATTAGAAATCTTCCTACACATACAGTTAAGAATCCATTGCACAGCATTTTGGTTGCTGCCACTCCAATCAGGTACTAAGTTCCCTGATGTAAAATGCATCCCAGAGGGATCAAGACTAAATTTTGCTTACTGCACAAACAACACAGAAATAGAAATTAAAGAAGCCAGGCTGCCATTTTCCAAGATCTCAGTCCAATAACCCAGGCAAAGAAAAAAAGGCTTCTGCTCATCTGGAAAAGTATTTGGCAGACAAACAAGGAGCAAAACTCAGTTACTTCTAACCATGTCACATTTTTAGGAACTGAACATTCATATTCAGAATACATCACATTGGGCGTGTCTACACAAGACACTGTGCATTAGCTTGCTACTACTACTGTGCAGTAATGTCTCCAGGCAACTGTACCAGGATGCAGTAATGACAGTTACTGCACAGTCATTTAGTACTTGATTATGCAAGTACTAAATGACTATGCAGTAACAACTGCACAGTGGGTGTTTCGTGTAGACATGCTCACTGTGACAGACTACCCCTAAAACAGATTAATGAAGATTGAAATGCAGGATTTGCTGCACTTGCTATGAACTCCCATCCTACTTTACTGACATAACCTTCATTTCTTCCCCAGGTGGAGAAAATCCTGTTCTCTGTATTCGGCAACACAAGGCTCTTTCATATGGAGTGATCATCCTATACACTACAGATCTGAATCTATACTAAAGCTGTCTGTTACATCAATTAGAAGTTATTAAACTGCTGCAACTAAATATCAGATACAGTAAATAAGCTGGTATTGTTTTTTTAAGCTCTTCCTACAAAATAAACTCCACCCACATGAGATACCATGCACAGTAGAATATGTAGCTGCTCAAAATATAGCCACAAGCTCCTTGAATTCTGCTTGTTCTTGGGGAGTCTCTTCCACATTCCTTGACTGAGGGAAGGAAAACAAGTATCTCCCAAGCCCACTTGTCAAAATGAGCTGCTGCTCACATAAAACTGTGCATGTCATTACCATATGAAATCCTCCTCACTGTGATGAGGAGCAAAATAATTAACAATGAAGACATTTAAAGTATTGCCACTGGTATGAGTGAGCCTCCAGTGAGATAAATAAGAAAGCTCACACCTCAGAGTTACTGTTTCAAGTTCAACAAACAGACCATGCTAAATACCACATTTTCAGGGCTCACTTGGCAACCAGGATGGGGGAGGGGACCATGGGGGGACCCCTGCCAGGCCCCATCCCCTGCCTGCTCCCCCAGCACCCCCCATGGCTGCCCTGCCCATCCCAGCTCCTGGTACTTTAAAAAAAAAA
>NW_005842535.1:776889-777848 GCF_000455745.1 Alligator sinensis
GGGGGGGGGCTCAAGCAGCACCCCCCATGCAGTGTGGGGCAGTGGGATCACCACCACCACCCCCCACACCCAGCAGCACCCGCTGAGTCGGGGCTTTTTTTTTCCAAGTGCCAGGAGCTGGGGCAGGCCTACTGCTCAAGTATTTTCCTTCCCTTGGCCTCACAACGCAGCAAACACAACCACTAGAATTAGGAGCAGATAACAGAGGAAGGGCACAAGAACAACTTCATTTGAGTAAGGCAAGTGTGGATAATGGAGAACATGCCAGGAGCATTTACCTGATGCAGAAATTTTGCTGCTCTTGACTTGGGATACCAAGTCCAGCCGTACCTGTCAAGGGAGCATTGTGGAAGGGCATACAAAGCAATGTGTCTAATTTTATCCCAATATAAAGTACCATATTTATTCAATTCCAGGATGAGGTTTTTTTCCCCATTTAACATGAAGGAGAGCTCATGTTCAAATTCTTCAAATTTACTGGGGGGCAGGAGGACTCTGCATCTCTTGACACTCCTCTCCTGGAGCCTTGGGCTCCCACCACCCGCTATCCACCCACAGCACCACTTCTGCTCCTCCTGTCTCCACCCCATACCCACTTACCTTTGCTTTTGCACTAGCAGGCTCCATACCCACTGCAGTCTAGAGCAGTGCTTCTCAAACTATCTGATGTGGCGGACCGGCAGTTTTTTTTTCCAGTGGGACAGGGACTGGTGCCCGGTTCAGCCGGTGGCAGCAATTGCGTGTAACAGCGCTACACAAATGTGCGACTGGCTGTTTCTTTCTCTTTCCTCACCTCGCACAACGTGACGTCACCTGGAGTGTTGGAACGTACGAACTGTTGTGCTATGGCATATCAATGTTATGCTTCTGAAAATATATTTCTTTCTTTCCTAGCAACTCATAGTTTCATAGTTTCTAGGGTCGGAAGGGACCTAGGCAGATCATCTAGTCCGACCCCC
>NW_005842535.1:778287-799936 GCF_000455745.1 Alligator sinensis
TGTGGATGCACGACAAGGTACAGTTGGCCTTCCTAGCCGCCTCCCCACACTGCCGAGCCATGTTCATCTTGGAGTCAATAATGACTCCAAGATCCTTTTCCACCTCCATGCTGACAAGAGGGGAGTTCCCCAGCCTATAGGTATGGTGCCGGTTGTTCCTCCCTAGGTGCATCACCTTGCAGTTGTCTGTGTTGAACCCCATCCTGTTCTCCTCCGCCTATCCTTGTAACCTGTCAAGGTCCGACTGTAGCCTGTTGCTCCCTTCTAGCATGCCCACATCCCCCCACATCTTGGTGTCATCAGCAAATTTGAACAGGGTGCTTTGCACCCCCTCATCCAAATCACTGATGAAGATGTTGAACAGGGCGGGGCCAAGGACCGAGCCCTGTGGGATCCCACTGCCCACGTCCTTCCAGGCCGAGAAGGACCCATCCACTACCACCCTCTGGTGCAGACTCGCTGCAGAATGGCGAATATATTTCTTTCTTTCCTGGCAACTCGCTGCGGACCGGCGACTGGTGGCTCGCGGACCGGCACCGGTCCACGGACCACCACTTTGAGAAGCACTGGTCTAGAGTATGGCCCCAGCCTGGCCCCATAGCATTGGTGCCAGCTCCATACTGCTGCTATGGAGCTGGGCTGGGGCTGTGCTCAGTGTCCCAGGCTGCAGTGGGGACAGAATCTGCTAGCACAGAGCAATGGTAATTGGGGGGGGGAGCAGACGGGGGTAGAGGCTTTGTGTGGGGATAGAGGAAGTGGGGGATAGGGGCCCAACGCTGCAGGAGGACAGAAGCAGCACGGATGGAGGACGGGAGCAAGCTGCCTGCTCCTCTACACTGCCTCTACATTGCCTGCCCCTACCACCTTTCCTCCTACTTCCTGTCCCACACTGCACCCTCTACTGCCTGTCCCTTTACTGCTTCCTCCACCTCAGGGTTTTCTTGGATTTGGGTAAATATGCCTGCCTCAGGGTTTTCTTGGATTTAGGTAAATATGGTATTTCAGATGTGAGTAAAATCTTGTGCATAGAGGACACAAGTCAAATATGAAAAAGAAATTAATTACAAAAGATTTTAAGGGTGAGCATTGTAAGGAAACCAGACCTTTAAGGGCACACCCACACATGTAGGCATGTGAGGTTGTAGCAGCTCAAATAGAAGCGGTGCAAATTTGAGCCAGGGCTTTTGCTTCAGTGCATGTGCCCGGACATGTACTTTGGTGTGGAGCAAATTGTGCCACTTGGGGCAAAATAACCCTGCCTGACTCCTCCCAGATCTGCAGCCAGGGGGAGCTAGAGGCTGGGACCAGCACCTGTGCTGTCCCCAGCAGTTTAGAAAGCTGCCCTGGTAAGCAGCTCAGTGCTACCCACTCTCAGGAGCTTCTGGGACCCAGCCAATTAGTACCTCGGGACACTACCCCCTTGTGCCAGCTGGTCTGCTGAAGTAGCTCTGAGAGTTCCCTGCACCCTCTACTCACTGTAGCAGTCTGGCAGCAGGGGCTGCTGCCTGGCTGTGACCTCTTGCCACCTGAGACAGCATGTGGCCCTAAGGCTGCATACCTGCCAGACCTGGATGGGGACTGCATGGCCATTAGAGGCATCTGCACTTCTGGGCCAGCTGCCAGTGGGCTGTGGCTGCACAGTTGTCCTTTGTGTGGCACAACTGCCATGTATGCCACCTCCTGGCTATCTGGACACCTATCACCCAGAAGATGTTCTCAGTGTGGTGGCCTGCTTTGAACTGTCAAAACATGTCCTCCATCTCCAGCTGGGTCCCGGGTGCCAGCTCTGAGCAGGCTCCTCTGCCTGGGTCCTGCCACTTGCCTCACTAGCAGGAATTCTGGTGTTCCCTATTTTAAAAAAACTGCAAAATCCCTGATAAAAAAAATCCTGAAGTCACTCTTTAAAATACCCCAAAATCCATGTTCTTCCACAAGTAAAACAAAAGACCGCAAGGCATATATATATGATCTATGTGCAATGTGGCAGCAGCAGCATGGGTGCCAGGCGGCTGGGATTTATCCCTTGCTGATCCCTCCCTGCCCAGGGCCCTGTGGGGAGGCTCTGCCATGAGGCCCCGAGTGGGCCCGACTGCTGCTGCTACTGCCGGTGAGTATGGGCTGTGCCGGGGGGGGGGAGCCGGGCAGGGGAGCAATCAGGGAGCAAGGGCTGGGCAGGGGAGTGATCAGGGACTGGGAGCTGGGTAAAGGAGCAATCAGGGAGCGTGGGCTGGACAGAGGAGTGATTGGGGAGCAGGGGCTGAGCAGGGCAGCGATCAAGGAGCAGGGGCTGGGCAGGGGAGCAATTGGGAAGTGGGGGGAGCAATCCAGGAACTGGGACCCAGCAGGGGAGAGATGAGGGACTCGGGCCATGGTCCCCTCTCTCCTCCTCCAGTACCCCCCACTCTTTACTTACCTGGCATGAAGCCAGGTCCAGGTCCCCGCAGCTTGCACTGCTGCTTGCCTTGCATGGGCAGGCAGCGTGCTTCAGCACCAGGGCAAGGGCCAGCCATACAGATGCTCTGGCTGGCTACCAGAGCATCTTTGTGGAGGACCGAGCCTCCAGTTCCTTCAGGGTACGGTCCAGGACCGTGCCTTGCCCTGCTGTTTCACAGTGCTTTTTTTTTTTTTTTGGACCCCCGGAAGGGGCCAAATTTTGCCTCCACACTGCAAACCTGCACCTTGGGGAACATTTTTTTTGTTACCGCACATGCTTTTTGCAGCATCTCAAAGGGATTTGAGATGCTGCAAGAGGTACATTCACGCTCGTCTGGATGCACCCTAAGGGCGCATCCAGATGAGCACGTACATGCCTCTTGCTTTAATACTGTAGATATATCGATAAAACATTGTCCAACTGATCGCTGTCTCTGTCTCACTCTCTCTATCTTTACAGTGGTCTTTTGCTTTACTTGTGAAGGAACATGCATTTGGAGGTATTTTACAGAGTGACTTTGGGATTTTTTTTATCAGGAATTTTTCAGTTTTCCAATAGGGAACATCAGAATTCCTGCTAGGACCCTGGCTGCTCAGAGCTGCCACCTTGGACCCAGCTGGCTATGGCTAACCTCCTGGCCAGTTGGGGCCAGGGGGACAGGCTTTGACAGTTCAAAACAGGCCACCACACCCAGAACATCTTTCAGGCGATAGCTGCCCAGATGGCCTGCCAGAGGGTAAACATGGCAGTAGTGCCGCACACAGGCCAACCCTGCAGCCACAGCCCACTGGCAGCTGGCCCCGAGGGTCAGATGCCTCTAATGGCTGCCCCCATTCGGGTCGGGCAGGTGTGCAGCAGGTCACAGCCAGGCAGCAGCCCCCACTGCCAGACCCCTGCAGTAGGTAGAGAGTGCAGGGAACTCTCAGGGCTGCTTCAGCAGTCCAGCTGGCACAAGGGGTAGTGTCCCCAGGTATCAATTGGCTGGGCCCCAGAAGCTCCTGAGAGCTAGTAGCCCTGAGCTACTTGCCAGGGCAGCTTTTTATACTACTGGGGACAGCACAGGTGCTGGCCCCAGGCTCTGGCTCCCCCTGGCTACAGATCCAGAAGGAGCCAAGCAGGGTTATTTTGTCCCAAGTAGCACAATTTGCTCCACAACAAAATTTGAGCTGAGGCAAAAAGCCCCGGCTCAAATTTGCACCGCTTCTATTTGAGCTGCTGCAAGCACATGTGCTTGCATGTGTGGATGCACCCTAAGAGGGTTGGTTAATGTAATTGTGTTAGTTATATAGAACTATGTGTGAGCAGTGGACATACGGCTACCTGTTGTATTATAGAGTCTCCTAAGTATATCCCTCTGTTTTAGTTTGCTGTATTACTACATTAATCTTTTCCTGAAAACTTAGCTAGAGCTCTTCTTCTGAACCCATGAATAATACAGGCAGGAGTTTGACAGTAATGAAAAGGAAGTTGCAGATGTAACTATCAAACTATCACCCTTCACAGCAGCAGTTAAATTCTGGGCTCTAATCTCCAGCTAATGACATTTAATGTTATAAAGATCTTTTGTTATAAACAAAAGTCTTGAAGGTAACCTATTACATGGCTTGCTATGACCAACAGTTAATTTACATCGCTGAAGAGTCACTGTGTGATCTATCCCATGCCTCTTGGAAAGATATGGCAGATACAATCACACATTGCCTCCCTCCACAATCCATTGCATTGGACAATGGTTGGAAATATTTGTTAAGGAAGTCTATTATCTATACTAACCCTTGAACAGACATGAACACAACATATCACCTCAATCCAGACATTGGTCCAAGTATCCCCCAACAACTAGATTTTGTATTTGGTTTTCAGTTCAGGTTTACAAATTTTTGAGTGAATGAAGGCATACACATCTTAAGATGTAGTGCACCCAGAAAGGTTGGATACATGGCCGCCCCTATGTCACAGCAACCTCTCTCAGAAAGCAGGGGCTATGAAAATGGATTAAGTAAAGGAATACTGGGGAGAGCCGACTTCAGAGGCTGAAGAATTCTAGATGGGCAAGTTAAGAAGAAAGCTTCCTAGGCATGCAAAGTGGGTAGCTGTGACCTGGCATGAGGGGAGCAACACATTTTGGAAAGAACATTCCTTTCTTTCCTCTCTTTCCAGCATCACTGAGGGCTTTATGTCCTGCCCTTTGTGTTGTAATTTGTATCAATGCAAAGTGAGCTAAAACATGATCACTGCAGCATGGAAGATTCTTCAATGACTCTGTGCTGGAGTCATCAACTCTGTACAGTGCAAGGTGGTAGAGGATCAGGCCAATTGGCCAGGCCAATAGTAATCATACCCATGGACCAGGCGCATGTTCTCCAGAGCACCTCCCCTGACTGAGTCTTTCTTACCCTGTGATATGAACATTGGGAAGAAAGAATGGAGTTTAACTCCATTTAAGTTTAACTTAAATACTCACTCAACTGGAGTTGAGTTTAACTCCAACTCATTTAACTGGCAATAACTTTTGCTATCTGCATGTCCATGGCCCAGTTCTTTGAGCTAAAGGCAGGAAACACCCCATCTGGTTTCAGTAAGCATTATATCAGAGCACTGCCAGCAGCAATGCTGCCTTAGGTTATATTCAACTGCTACATATTTTCTGAAGCATGAAAATCCAAAGAAAATGAAGGCATGGACAGGATGTGCACATAATACTACTACACAGCACTTGTCACAGCCCACAACCCAATGATTTGAATCATGGCTTCCCAATGAGAGCAGACATTCCATAGACATTCTCCTATTCAGTGTAAATTTAAGGAACAAGTAAACCTGACAAAGCATCAGAAACATAATGTAAACTGAATGTAATGTGTGTAACAGCGGGTGGAACCAGGGGGCAGTCTGCAGAGCTGTGATATCTGTTAATCTGGACTGCAACTTCCAGGACATCCCAGGGGCTGGGGGGCAAGGGAAAAAGGAAGAGGAAGCTTGAGGCTGGAGTAAGGAGAAGAGAAGAGTGTGTAGATACAGCCTGGTTAGCCCTACACAGGGGAATGCACAGTGGAGCTGGAGATCTCACTGGCTCAGTCAGCCAGGACTGTGGACTGAAGGAGGTGGACTAAGACTTGGGGGTAGCCTCAGGCTGCTATCTGAGTGTTCTAGGGACTAAAGGTCTGGTTAGGGATAACTCCAGAGGTTGAGGGGGGGAGGGGGAATTAAAGTGCTGGTTATTAGAGCTGTGCAAAACAGCACCATTCTGCTTCTACTTCCATTTTGACATTTCGATGGAACAGTAGAGTTTCATTTCATTTTGAAAGCGCTGTTCCTTTTCATTTCATCGAAACTGTTTCACTGTTTCAATGCTGTTTCAATGTTTTGCTCATAGGCTATAATGGCGAAGCACAAAACTGCCTATAACGTTCTCATTTCTGGCCCGATTCAGATGAACCTTGCATGGATGGTAGCCCCTTCTGAGGCCATGAAGACTGCCATGTTTCAAGGAGACAGGTGCAGAGTTTTCTGGGAAACTTCACCTCAAAGTGTTGACAAGCAGGAGCCAGGGAGCAGGAGTAGCCTCCTGTGATCTGGCAGGCAGATCGGGGGCCCAAACCCCTGGAAGGAGCCCTGATCTGCCTGCTGGATGACAGAAGGCTGCTGCTTCTGGCTGCTGCCACTGCATCCAGTGTAGCTTCATGGAGCTAAGCCCAGTGGCGGGAGGTGGAGCACAGCCCCGGCGCTGCTCTCCACTTGCTGTCACCAGGCTGAGTTCCACTGGGCTCAGCTCCCAGCAGCTCTCAGCCCAGTGGAACTGACCCTGGTGCTGGCAAGTGGAGTGCAGTCCCAGTGCTGTGCCGCACCTACTACCACCAGGCTCGGCTCCCAGCAGCTCACAGTCCCATGGAACTGAGCCCAGTGGCAGTAAGCAGAGGGCAGCCCCAGTGCTGTGCTGCACCTCCAACTACCAGGCTCAGCTCCCAGCAGCTGGCAGCCCCATGGAACTGAGCCTGGTAGCAGTAATCAGAGTGCAGCTCCGGTGCTGCACTACACCTCCCACCACTGGGCTCAGCTCCCAGTGGCTTGCAGCCCTGTGGAACTCAGTCGGGTGACGGGAGCCAGAACACAGCGCCGGCTCTGCCCTCCTCCTGCCACCGGGCTGAGCACCTCCGCAGCCCCACGTGGCTCACAGTGCAGCCCTGGCTCTCCCCTGCCTCCCAATACCGGGCTGCTTCAAAACTTGAAACATTTTGAAAGTTTTGAAATGTTTTCAGTGCCCTCATTTCATTTCAAAGTTGTTTTGATGCTTTTTGTTTCATTTTGATTTCACTGTTTTGAGCTCAAAACAGCTTCAAACCAAAACACTTGGTGAAATTTTGCACAGCCCTACTGGGTATATGCTTCCAGTGTTGATGTTTCTTTACATTTTTACCTTTTACCTACCTGTTCCTTCCCTTTGGCTCATTCCCTTGTGACCATAACCCCTATGATTTTCTGTATAAATCAGAACTCCCCCTTGGTTCTTGTGCCAGTTTTGGGGGCAGCAGATTGCCACAATAGAAAAATCCCCATCTAAAGATATCCCACTTCAACTGTAAGGCATACATTTATAGAGGAGGTTAATTATGAGACCTGTTTTAAGGTTATTTGAATATTACATTTCTTCACAGTTTATGGCACCAGCACTAATTGGAATTAGTTGGGTTTTTTTCCACATGGACACTCTATCCCCAGTCATCCAACCACTAATAATCTCTGTTGTCTGAAAATTTTATCAGTTTCAGAAAAAGGCAAATGATTCACTTTGGAAATTCAGTACAGATCAATGATTTATATTTAAATGTTTAAAAAATACTGAAATGAATTGGCTAAAAAACTGATTATACTTGGAGGAAATTTCTCTTCAGTGGGGCACAATAAATGTCTGCCACTTATTATTATAAGTTACTTAAACTCAAGGCACTAAATGTTTTATTAATTGTTTTCTAATCCTTCCCAGCTAGACTGGAACCAAGAGCACAGCTGTATTTCATCTTCTGTGTCATAACATATCCAATACCAACCAGCACAGCTCCCATTAATGATTTGGTCTGCTTTAATTCTGGCCTGCAGCTCAACAAAAATGACTTGTAAATGGCTAAGACAGAGAGTTACTGCA
Organism: Alligator sinensis; assembly: GCF_000455745.1. NCBI lineage: Eukaryota > Metazoa > Chordata > Crocodylia > Alligatoridae > Alligator > Alligator sinensis. The sequence goes on from NW_005842535.1 coordinate 785,865, forward strand.
AAATTAATATAAGACATAGCCAAGAGGAGAGCAAGGCCTAACTCACATAGAAGGATTTATGAAGACAGTCTACAGTTGAAGTTAATTTCACAGGATCCAACCTGGCACTCATATAGCTATTGCATTGCTATGCTATAAAATAGCTATTTTAAGACAGCCAGCTAAGGTCTGTATGGGGTATTGTTTCACAAACCTTTTATGCTGATTTCAGACAACCACACCCAGCTCTGTATTTAAATTGACATCTCAAATAATTTCCTATTTTTAATATAGAAATATAATGTACAATAAGCTTAATAGCCTAGAAAACCAAGGCATTTCCATTACTGTTTTAGCTATGTATTTTTCATAGTCTATTCTATATATTTAAATAAATAACAACAGCACTCATTATATACACAGCACTCTGTATTTCTGAAGTGTTTTACAAAATCAGCTTATCAAGACAGATGCCCACAACTGAAAATGGTTTCAGCAACAGGGCTGTGCGAAATATTGCCGGCTGTTTTGTTGTGACGCTATTTCAACTTGTTTGAGCTTGAAAAGGCAAAATCAAAATGAAACGAAGGGCGTGGAAACAGCCTTGAAACAAAACGAGGGCAATCAGAACATTTCAAAAGTTTCTAAATGTTTCGAGTTTCAAAGCTGAAGCTGGGCTTCCCTGCAGGGAAACAGAAAGCAAGGAGAGTGAGGGGGAGGAGGGGGGAAAGGACACAGTGAGGGTGCGCCTTAACACACATGTTGGAAAAGAAGCTCCTGCAGGAGAGGAAAAAAAGGCTCTGTCACAGTTTGGCTGCCTGAGATGCTGCTGGTACTATTGTGCTGCTCCTCACTGAGTTATTATTTTCCTGCTGTTATTTAAAGTGGTGGACCAAGCTGAGGCTATAGGGGAGGAGGAGGCCTCATTGGGGCACACTACTGTATTGTAGTGTAGCGCCAGCACCAGCGAGGGTACGCCTTAACACATACTCAAAGTCACACATGTAACAAGTTTTGCTTGTCAGCAGCTTGAGGTGCAGTTTCCCAGAAACACCTGCACCCATCTCTTTGAAACCTGGCAGGCTCCATGGCCTCAGCAGAGGCTACCATGCCTGCTGTTATCATCCCCCTGTGCCTTCACACTTACAAGTAACATGAGTTTTGCTTTCAAGACTTTGAGGTGGAATTTCCTAGAAACCCCTGCACCTATCTCCTTGGCAGGCTTCATGCCCTCAGATGGGGCTGTCATTCCTGTCATGTAGAGGCTCCAGTGCCAGTGAAAGCGTGCCTTAACCCACACACAGTGTCACCCATGTCACAAGTTTTTCTTGTCAGCAGCTTGAGGTGCAGTTTCCCAGAAACCCCTACACCTATCTTCTTCATGCCTTCAGAAGGGGCTATCATCCCTGCTGGTTCCATCCAAATCTGCCAAAAAATGACAAAGTTATAGGGACTTTTGTGTTTCCCAATCATAGCCTATGGGTGAAACGTCAAAACAGCTTTGACGAAATGAAACAGAACAGTACTTTCGAAACTATACAAAACTTGAAACTAAACACTGTCCCGTCAAAATGGCGAAAGAGAAGTCAAAACGAAATGGTGCTGTTTCGCACAGCCCTACTGTGCAGTAGCACTGACAAGTGGCTTTTTTGTGATATTGACTGCACAGAGCCCGAGACTATTGTGCAAGTAGCATTGCATCACAGTTGTTGTCATTCAACACTACTGTGCAGTAGCCTTAGGCTACTGCACAGTCAGCGTCTCATGTAGATGCAGCCAAAAACAACCAAGTCCCTGCCCGGCAGGTCACTGGGTTTGCCCAGAGAATATAAGCATCCTACTTTCCAGAAACTTACAAATTCACAACAACCAGGTTTCTGTCTCTTCTTCACAATCCATGCTTTCAATGGAAGAGAAAGCTCTAGTTCATTGACAATTTTTCTGCCACATCAACATGCAAATGTAGGTAAAAGTTGCCCTTCACACCTACTCCAAAACAGCTGTGTCTTCTGAATTATTTCACAGATGTTAGCTACATTGGAACACAATGAATTTCATTTGACTTTACTTTCACCCCATATTTTAACCACTCTAGGTTTCTCTATACTATTTTCTATTTTTTCTGGCAGTTGGAATTGAACCAGTTTAAATATCATCTGTACATTTAATTAAGACTGTGCCAACTCCCATTTTCAGGTAAAAAATGAGCATGTTCAATAAGGTAGATATAATCACCAGTCATGGAGGAATCTTAGTAGCCCTCTCCCCTGGAATTAAGAGTTATTAGGCACATCTACACATGCATATTAATGCAATACAATAAAGTGCAGTTCTTATTTCACAGGAGTTTATTGCTCACAGGCATACATTTATACATGCGCCCAGGACTGCAGAACATTGAGTCACGTTGGAACAGCCCCTGGCCAGCAGGGGCCACAAGGGGTCAGCCTGCCAGCATGGGACTGCTCCCTCCCAGCTCAGTGTGCTGTGGAGGAGCTGGCTGGGGCATGAGGGTGTTTCAGTGTAGGGCTAACCAGCAGGCAGCCCCTGCACTGAAGCATCCTTGTGCCCCAGCCAGCTGGGGCAGCGTCTACACCATTTTTACTCCGCGGTACGGTAGTACTTGTATTTACCAGTAAAAACCTGCTGCAGAGCAAATTAGTTTACTCCAGCCTAACAAGGGTGCACATGTAGATGTGCAACATTTACTGCACAGCTAATATGTCTACTACAAGGTAAACATCTTGTGTAGACACACCCAGTATCAGCCATTTTCAAGTCCATAACCCAGCAACCCTGGCCACACCAATCTGAATTTGTGACTGTAAGAATTTGTGACGCACTCTAGAATACATTCCCTTAATTGCAATGTAGCCATGGCAACACTAAAAAGCACTCCTAATTAGGATACATTTGGTTTTAACTAGATTTTATTTATTCAATTCCATCTTTTGATGCCAGGACAGTATTTCTTCAACTGCTAGTTCCACAGCTACCAGCATACTCCTCCCTGAGTCCATTGTCTCCCTTAGAAACATATTTAATTTTGTGCAAATCAATAGAGATATTTAAATAACGGGTTCATTTTCTCAACCCAAATTGCTTATAAAAAACAATATTTATTTCAGTATCTGAAATAGCTTCATACTTTATTTTACTATGACATAGGAAGAGTTGCAGGATTATTACAAAATTATTAGTGGTAGCAAGGAATCACAATGCAAAAAGAATGTGAAAAACAGAGACCTCAAACTATTGCTTTCTAAACCATTATTAAGAAATCAAGTTAGTCTCCTCATCTGACCCAACAAAAGATACCAACAGGAATGCTTCCTGCTTTATAGAACAATCTTTTTCTTAGCAAAAATACACAATCTTCCTCATACTATAACCCTAGTTTGGGAAGCTTGTCAATTAATTATTTTCAAATGATTTCAGCATTACTTTGGAGTTTTTTCTGTTATCATCTTGTCATCTTCAAATGTTTTCTGTAACATGAAAAGAAGAGTAGAGTGAAGGGGCTCCTAAAGGTAGGATTATTTAAGACATGTAACTCTCATAAATCCTTTAGCATGCATTCCAGGCCTCTTTTATCTTAAAAAAGAAACATAGTATTAAACAAAAGTTTGCCATGTAAGAAACTGAACACTCCATAAGTTACACTGATTCCAGCTATCTCTGGAGGAGTACTTCACTTCATCTATAACACTTTAATTTGTTATACTACACAAGTTGGATTCATTGGTATCATGTTCCTTCCACTAAGGTTGAGAGGAGGGTCAGCAGTACAGAAAACAGTTGATAAAAACAGCTGCATTCAACCCCCAGTTCTTGTAGTAGAAATGTCTGACTAAATACCTCAGCTCATCATACAAGTTCATTGTGGCAGCAGTCACAGTCCTGAAGTAAATAAAGCAGTGTAAAAAAACCAAAAAGGTGATAAGGGGTTTTAAATGTTTCATGAAGATTTGGCCTCAAACCTGCTAAGCCAAGGGGATAGAGTTATCCAGGTCTTAGTTGTTCAACTTAGCCCAACAGATGCCTCAGACAGCAATATATTTTTACCACTTTCTTCTCAAATTAATAGAGCATCACCTGGATTTCCCAGGAACCCTGGGAACCTCAGATGCAGTCCAGGAAGGCGGGAGTAGCTCTGGTGGCTTAAGGACAGAAGTTATACATAAACTGGTTTAAGTGATCAGTAACAGGTTTAAACCTGTAACAGAACAGAAGCTCAGTGCACATAAACCAGTTTCAAAATGGCTGAAACTGGTTTAGAGATAAACCTGCTTCAGTGTAGTATCAAACTTAACTGATTTGAGTCGAATCAGTTTATGAAACTTCGGTCCCAGACCCCTTCCTGGTTCAAGTTAAATTAGAGTCCCCCAGAATCCCAGCATGCTTTGCAGCCCTGGCTGACTGATGCATGCTGACAGAGTCTTACCTCCTGTGCATCTGAACTTAATATTTTTATCCACAAATATGAAGTGCTTCCTTCTCTCCCACAGCATATCAGCAAAGGACAAAAAGAAACCTTAATTTTCTGTAGCTTTACCACTTCTTCAGATAAAATTTAAGTGCCCTCAAAAATTCAAGCTTGTGCCCCTCCCTCTCCCTCTGTTTTCACATGCATATACTGTTTGGCTTTGAAAACATCCTTGTTCATATCCCTTGCCTTGGAAAGAAGGGTAGATCAGAACAACTTTGCAAGCTCCGAAATAAAGTCCTTAGGGATTTGCAATCATAGAGAAATATATCATATTTACTCAAACAGAATACACTCCTGATTATAAGATGACCACCCCCTTCCCCAAATAATTAGATTGTATATATGGAAAATTTAAAAAATGGTTATAACTTTCCAGAATTACAATCAAATTATTGGAGGCTTGGCTTGAATTTGTTCCCTTCGCACTGCTACAGCAGGGAAAATAAGTCTGAGGGATCAGGTAGCTCTTTCCTCTCTGCTTCTCCAAAACTTTCTCTCCCCAGCAGCCTCTTCCCCCTTCTCTTACTATCAGACCCTGCTCTCCCTGAGCAGTTGGAAGTGAGGAGCAAAGCTGACCAAAGAAATAAAACGAGGCTACAGCAATTTCCATATAATAGCCATAGACTTAGTTCATCCAGAACTAATGTATGTTACCTTTTTTTTTAAAGCTGCTACAAGTTTTAGCACAGGTGTTTCATAAAATAGATTTGAGCAGAACTTTGACACCTACTTATATCTAGTATAAACTGTGCATAGTATTAATCCTAACCAAAAGGACCACCACACAGTTCACTGGCCTGGGCCCCACCATAGTCAACAGCATTTCAAGTCATGATGAACCATGACATTGGTCCAGAGTCTGATGAAAGATGGACAAAGGCAGGGAAGAAGGAATGAAAGAAGGTAGGAAAGAAAGGTGTGGTGGGATTGGAGCTTTTTGAGGAGACTTTATTGAAGAAAGCTAGGAGGGAAAAGTCCAGTTGGCAGGAAGAACAGGAGAAGAAAAGGAGAAGAGGCCAGAAGAGAAAAATGAGGACTGAAACAGTGATTGAAGGGAAAAGGAAGACTAGTGGGAGGAGTAAGCCAGACCTACAAAGAGAAAGAAGTTGTGAGGAAGCAAGAGGTGGAGTAGCAGGTAATTATGCCTAAAATATGAGCAGGACTAATTGGGGAAAGAGAACAGAGAAGTCAGATGATGAACAGATTTGAAATTATAGAAAAAATATTGTCTGAAGTTTTGGATGTTAAAGCAAATCATTTAAATTGCCTGGTTGCCTTTCCTAACTGGAAGGTTTGGGAAATTTCATATTGGAGCCAAGAAGACTATGAGGATTTTTGGCAAATGTATGTGACAGTAGGTGAGAGAGAACTCAAGGGGATAAGTTTTATTGTGAGAGAAAATACAAGAGAAAGGACAATAATTATTCAAATATACATGGACATGCTTTAGATGGAGGGAATAGAGAAATGGTTGGAGTACTGTGGACAAAAAGTTATGTATGTTGATAAGACACATAATAAATACAGCATATTGACAGGATCATGAAATGCTTGGGTGCTAATGAGGGCAGATGAGAGGAATCCTGGTGGGATAATGCACTTACCGCCAGTAATCCAAGTAAGGCTACACTGAGGGCTTATAATGCATTTCAGACAGCCTAAACCCTGTTACAAGACTGGGCAGGAAGGACACTTGGCTACATACTGCTGGTATACAGTATGCTACAGGTATGAAGGGAAAGGGCACAGGGTGGCGAAGTGCCAAGAAATATTGAAGCATGTTGTTTGCAGGGAAGAGGGACACTTACACAGCCGATGCCCATGGTCCTTCTCAAATTAAGCTACATCTACAGAGGAGCAGCAGAGACAGGAAAGGGGAAGTGGAAAAGAAGATGTTCGGTCACAATGTATTACAGTAGAGGAGACGCCACAAAAAGGGAGAGCTGGAGAGGAAGAGAGTGAAATTTCAGTAGTTAAGCTGGTGCAGCTAGCAACAGAGTAGAGAAGAGAAGGAAAGATAAGTGAAACAAGTGACTTTGAGACAGAAGGAAAAGAGGAGAGAACAATACAAGACGAAGGAAGAGTGAGGAAAAAGCAAGAGAAAGAAGAAGAGAGCGAAATTGGGGGGGGGGAGAAAGAAATCACATGCTACAAAGTTTAGAAGAAGGTGGACAAAGAGAGAGAGGGGGAGGGAGATAGACTGATGAAAAGCTCATTGGAGCTAATGTGGTCTGGGACTAATGAAGAGGGGAAGGGGAGGGGGAAGCAGAAAGGTGCGGGAGCGGGGAAAGGGGAATGTTTCTTGAATATCAAAGCAATAAAACAACTGGCAAAGACTATGGGGATGCAAAGAGGGGGATGATTAGAGCTGACAGCATCAAGCAGCAGCATAGAAGACTCATAACAGGGTAGAGATGTGAAATTTAAATGGACAAGCATGACTTTGTGTATTGCATCTATAAATATCAGAAGTGTGTTACTCAAGAAGAGGTGGGATAAAATAATGCCAATATTGAGTGGGATAAAGGAGTCGATCCTCCAAGCCCAAAGTGTAACAGTCCCAATGTGGATCAAAGGGGGCAAGAGTGCTCAAAAGCCCCCATGGCCCCAAAGGCATCCAGGAACATCTCAAAGTTAAAAAGGAGGCATACACCCAATGGAAGGGAGGGGCCATCACTAGGGAGGATTATACCTCCATTGCTCAAGATTGTAGGGGGGCTGCTAGGAAGGATAAGGTGGAAATGGAACTGGGACTAGCGACCTGGAAAAAAGATAACAAGAAGTCCTTTTCTAAACACATAGGGAGTAAAAAGAAGGTACTGGGTAACGTGGAGCCTCTGCAGGACACACTTGGAAATCTGGTGGTCGCACCAGAGAACAAAGCTGACCTCTTTAACAAATTATTTGCCTCCGTTTTTCTGAGCAGGGACCAGGACACCTTCCCCTCCCCCTCCCCCACTGGGATCCCGGATGGGCCCAGGGGAGGTGCAGCCAGGCCCAGGGTCAGTGAAGACCTAGTCAGGGAACTTCTAGAGGGACTAGATGTGTTCAAATCAGCAGGTCCATATGATCTCCACCCCAGAGTGCTGAGGGAATTGGCAGAAGTCATTGCAGGACCCCTGACACAGCTTTACAAGCACTTGTGGTGCTCTGGCAAGGTGCCAGAGGACCGGAAAAGGGTCAGTGTGGTCCCCATTTTCAAAAAAGGGAGGAAGGAGGACCCAGGAAACTATAGGCCCGTTAGTCTTACCTCGGTCCTGGGAAAGCTCTTTGAGAAAATTATCCAGGAGCACGTCTGCAAGGGACCAGCAGGGGAGATTATGCTTAGGGGAAATCAACATGGGTTTATTAGAGGCAGGTCCTGTCAGACCAACCTGACTGCCTTCTGTGACCAGGTCACAAAATCCTTGGATGCAGGTGTCATGGTGGACGTAGTATTTCTGGATTTTAGGAAGGCCTTTGACACTGTCTCTCACCCCATTCTCATTAAAAAATTAGGTGACTGTGGTGTCGATGTCTACACAGTCAGATGGGTTGCTAATTGGCTGGAGGGCTGCACCCAGAGAGTGGTGGTGGACGGGTCATTTTCGACCTGGAGGGATGTGGGCAGTGGGGTTCCGCAGGGCTCGGTGCTCGGGCCCACACTGTTCAACATTTTCATCAGCGATTTGGACAAGGGGGTGAAAAGCACCTTGTTCAAATTTGCAGATGACACTAAGATGTGGGGAGAAGTGGGCATGCTAGAAGGGAGGGAGAGGCTACAACTAGATCTGGACAGGTTACAGGTGTAGGCAGATGAGAATAGGATGGGTTTCAATACCGACAAGTGCAAGGTGTTGCACCTAGGGAGGAAGAACCAGCAGCATACCTACAGGCTGGGGAACTCCCTTCTCATCAGCACAGAAGCAGAAAAGGATCTTGGAGTCACTACTGATTCCAAGATGAACATGGGCTGCCAACGTGAGGACGCAGTCAGGAAGGCTAACCGCACCTTTTCATGCATCCACAGATGCATCACGAGCAGGTCCAAGGAAGTGATCCTCCCCCTCTATGTGACATTGGTCAGGCCGCAGTTGGAGTACTGTGTCCAGTTCTGGGCGCTGCACTTCAGGAGGGATGTGGACAGCATTGAGAGGGTCCAAAGGAGGGCCACTGACCTGATCAGGGGCAGCAGGGCAGGCCCTATGAGGAGAGGCTATGGGATGTGAACCTGTTCAGCCTCCACAAGGGAAGGGGATCTGGTGGCTGTCTATAAACTTGCCAAGGGGGACCAGCAGGCATTGGGAGAGTCCCTGTTCCCCTGAGCACTACCAGGAGTAATGGCCATAAGTTGACTAAGACAGGCTGGACATCAGGAGGCACTACTTCACAGTCAGGGCAACTAGGATCTGGAACCAACTTCTAAGGGAAGTGGTGCTTGGTCCTACCCTGGGAGTCTTCAAAAGGAGGCTAGAAAGTTGCCTAGCTGGGGTCATTTGACCCCAGCATTCTTTCCTGCCCATGGCAGGGGGTTGGGCTTGATGATCTGCTCAGGTCTCTTCCGACCCTACCAACTATGAAACTATGAAAAAAGGACATAATATGTTTACAGGAGTGTGGAATCCCATGGTAGAGGGATTACAAGCATTTTGTAAAGAGATGGGAATGGGGGCCATCATAGTGGGCAGGCTGGAATCGCAATTTTACTCAAGAATGAGGAAGTCAATCTGAAGCAAGTGCAAGTGAGTGTGGAAGGGGGACTGCAATGGATAGTGGTGGAGTTTGAAAATAAAGTATTAGAGATTTTGAATACATATGTACCAGCTGAAAGAGAAGGAATGATTATCCTATTTAAGAAATTAGAGGTGTATATACACAGAGGTAGGCAACAAAGTCTAATGGGAGATTTTAATTGCATTACTGAAGAGGGGGATAGGAGAGGGGATGGAGGTGAGGGACAGCTAGACAGCTCATCAAAAGTCTGATTGATACAATAAAAGAAGGAGGTTTAAAGGATATATGGGCTGGTGAAAAGGGGATTATGAGGATGGAATCAAGTGGGAGACAGGTGTCAAGGATTGATTTTGTATTAACAACAAATGGGCTAGGGATTGGAAAGAAGGAGATCTTAGATGTGACCTTCAGCAATCACTAGATGCTGAGAATGGAAGTGAATTTAGAAAAAAAGTAAAGGTAGAGGGAAAAGGGATGTGGAAGTTAAATGTTCAATTATTAGAAGATGAGAAGAACTGTCATGAATATGTGGAACTGTATAAAGGATGGGGGACTCTGAAGATATACTACAAAAGCATCTGGGAGTGCTGGACTATGATAAAGAGAAGAACAAAACAGTTTTTCAGAAATATTGGCTGACAAGAAGCAAAGAGGGTGAAAGAGCTACAAGAACTGCAGGCAAGGAAGCAGAAATTGTTAAAGAGGTGGTAAGAGGAGTACAAATAAATTAAGAACTGGAAAGACAAAGCAATGCACTGAAGAATAGTTCAAAAGGAAAACAGATGAGAAAAAATTTGGCTGCCTATACAAATGCCTGGAGGTGAGGGGGGATGGACACGTTTTAATTAGAGCAGCTCCCAGGCAGCCACTCTAATTATAACGGCTCACCATCATATGTATTAAGCACCCCCATATTTCAAAATGACTGTGGGGGCACTTTAACTAAACATCGTCAAATGAGCTTTAGGTAAAGCACTCCCATGGTAATTTTGAAATGCGGGGGACTTAATACATGTAACGAGAAGGTGACTCATTCACGTTCTAATTAGAGCAGACTCGATTAATTGAGTCTGCTGTGACATATTCTAATTAGAATTCATCAAAGCAAGTCTACAGGCAGCCTTTCTGACTACAGCACCTTGGGCAGAGAAGGGGGAAAGGTGTTGTAAGAACTTTTCAGTGAAATTGAGAAAAAGAAGGAAGGAACTGAAAGCAGTGAGAATTGAAGGAATACAAATAGAAGAGAGTGTAAAAGTGTTGGATACAGTGGCAGAGGGTTGTAAAGAGTTGTACAAAAAAAGATGAGTGGATGAAAGAAAAATGAAAGTGTTCCTTGAAAAGAGGAAGTAAGGAATAGAAGATGGAAAGTAACAAAAATTGAAGGAGAAACTAAATATGAGTGAAGTGGAGACCTGCTTAAAAGCTTTCAAGAGAGGGAAGGTGCTGGGAAGAGATGGATTTCAGATGGAATCCTATGAAAAAAATTGGCAATGGCTGGGGACAGATATAATAGAGACATGCAGGGAAATATTGGATGGTGGGGAGACAGGGGAGGATTTTGCAGAAGGTGTGGTAATTTTGATATTCAAGAAGGGAAAGAAAGACATGTTAGGGTTATTGGCCTCCAGGTGCCTTTTTAATGTAGATTACAAATTGATGTCAAAAGTATTGGCCAAAAGAATACATCATTATTTAGCAGATGTGATACAGAAAGAACAAACGTGTGCCATTCCTGACAGGAGGAGATCACAGACCCTAGGTTAATGAGAGATGTCATATCAGATGTGTAAGAAAGGAAAAGAAATAGAGTAATAATGAATCTAGACCTAGAAAAAGCATATGATACGGTTGACCATGATTTCATGTTTGCAGTATTGCGGAGGACAGGGTTTCTGGCAAAAATGATTGTTAGGGTGACTGTATTTAGATCTTAGGGAGCAATGGATTTGCAGGTGAATAAAGGTTTTTTTTTCTGTCTCTCAGCAAAGCTGCTGACCACAAGGCAGAATGATATATAAAAAGCAACATTGCAAATTCTTAGGCAAGCAGTTTCCTAACAATGGGGTAGTGTGTAGGATATATATGGTGTAAGAAGAACAAGATGCAGCCCACCAGCTATTGTCAGGAGATAAAGCAGAAGCAAGACCTTGGAGATGAAGAAGTAGTCAGCAAGAAACCAGAAAGAACCAGCAAGTGACCAGAGGAAGTGGAGGTCAAAGTCTTAGGCATGCACTCACAGCAAAAAGCCATGTAAATGAATTAAATACATAGGCAATTCCATGCTAATGAAGTAAACAGTAAACAGAGGTGGAGCTTGAGATAGGAGGAGAGATGGGTGGAACCAAAGGAGGGGTGAAGGTGGAGTAAATGTTAATAAGCATGAACCAAGGTGTATAAAGTGTAAAAAGAACTACACTGCGGCTCCCCTGGTTTCACGGGCTGTGCATCTGTGAGGGAGCTAGACTGAAGCTGTCTCCACTTTGAATCAAGCTGTTGTGAGCAATGTGTGCTGGTGTTTTCTCCCTGCATGCTCTGGCTAATGAGTAATAGGATCCATGAGCAATTGGATCGTCGTCTCCCTAGTCGCTGAGCACCGCATGGAGTCGGGGTCTAACAATGATCAGATGGGACAAAGTGCTATACAGTAAAGCAGAATGACTAGTAAATGGCTACTTGAGCAAAACATTCCCCATACTAAAGGGAAAAGACAGGGATGCCCACTGTCCCCCTATCTTTTTATGTGCATGATGCAGCCACTGGTGCAGAGAATTCATCATGAGTTTGTAGGCAGCCACTCATGATGAAGTCCCACATGCATTTTGGGACTACCCTTTTGTGCAGTGGGTATGGGAAGGTGTGAACTGCTTTTTGAGGGTGATCAATATGAACTGTGTACAAAATGGTGGTATATGGGTTTATGCCCAAAGAACTGGAGACACAGGTGTGTCTACATGAGATGCTAACAGTGCAGTAGCCTAATAATACTGTGTAGTGGTGCATCACAGCACAAACAGTGCTAATATGCTACTGCACAGGCTTATTAGACTACTGCACAGTAGCATCACTTAGAAGGCACTTGCTGGTGCTACTGCACAGCTGACCACATCTACATGAACAGCCGGCTGCACAGTTGTTACTGCACAGTCATTTAGGACTTGTTTAAACAAGTCCTAAATGACTGTGCAGTAATCGGCACAGTCGCTTGCTGATTGCTGTAGTTTGCAGCAATAAGCTATGGCACAGTAGCTCATTACTATTGCGCTGTAGTGTTCTTGTCACAGTTTGTGCCCGGCAACACTACGGTGCCATAGCAACAAGCTATGGCACAGTAATTCATTGCTACTGCACTGTAGTATCCCATGTAGACGTGCCCAGTAACTCTGGTTACTGTGCATTTATTTAGTATTTAGTGTACAAGTATTAAATTAAATGCACAGTAACCACTGTGCATTAACGGACATGTAGACGCACCCATGGAGACTGAGAACCTTTGTGTAACAGTAGTGATATGGAAGGTGAGAAACCTACTGTTTGTCAAGGGATTCGCTTTCAACAGAACAGAATGTTTGGAATTGGCAATTTATTAATTGAAATACTATGTGGATGAAGATTCAGACAAGATGGGAAAGAGGAAGGAGGAGAAGACATGGACAGAAAAAGAATGGTGTTTCTTCCAAAAGGACAAAGGAACAACGTGAAAGTTTTTGCTTCTTCCTGGGCTGGGGGTGGTTCACAAGAAGCTTGTGTGTTAAATAGTGAGAAGGGGTGTAAGAAAAACAATGCATTGTTGTGGGGGAGGTTGTCAAGTTTTGTGTTGATGTAATTTCTTTTAGTTGTTTTGTAATAAAAAATGGTCCTATAACATGTTTGCCCAATGTAGGCCATGTGTTTTATAGTCATGCTTAGTGTTGGCTGCATTTGCTCAACTTCATAGTTGGTTTCCACTGCTGAGTACATGTTGCTTTTGGCAGCAATTTAATCATAGGCAATGTATTTAGCAAGATTTTCTTGTGTTAATTATAAAATGACTTCTTTTCCCCATGCCACCTGGGGGGAAAAAAACTTGTCTTGGAATTGAATAAATACAGTACTTTAAAGGGGACAAATAGATTAATTCTTCTGGACACCTAGTTTGGATAAACTGAATAATAGTTTTGGACAGAGGCAGAGAAAGTGCCTTTGGCTCTCTAGAGCAAGGAATATGGATCTATTCAGTATGCCCCCACCCCTCTCCCAACTGATCCTTGAGGCCCAGATCACACTGGGGCTAAGGACAGACATTCAAAAAGCCTGAGCCTGAATGGATTAAAACTTTGCAGGTTAGTTTAACCTGGCTAGGCTAAACCAGTTTGTAACTGTTCAGACATTCCCTCTGGATTGAAGAAATGCCAGCACATGCCTGCAGTGGCTCAGGGTAGAAGCTGGGGGGTGCTAGAGCAGCCCTCCCTTCCCTTCCATAGTACTGAGCTGAGTGGGGCATGGCCAGGCCCCAGCAGGACACTCTGATTAGGGAGCAGTTCCACCCCCAACCACCAAGGGATCCAGCAGGGAATTGATAACAGAGCATTGAGTTACACAGCAGGGAGTTACACAGGGAGTTGTTAGCACTTATCAGCCCATCCATCAAAATAAAAGCTTCTCTCGTTATAATGTTCAAGCTCTTCTTAAACAACTTTCTCCAAGCAAAGTTCAGGTGCTGATTTGATTTGGAGGAGATTCACCCCAATTCAGTGGCCAAATCTCTGAATCCAAATCAAATGAAAAGACTAATAAAAAGGTCTGAATTGATTCAAAGCTCTCCAAATCAATTTGGAAAAGATACAGAGAGCTTCAGAGATTCAGGCAGTCCTCACCTGTCACCGCAGGGAGCTGGACCCAGACTCTGTGCTGG
>NW_005842535.1:800114-803790 GCF_000455745.1 Alligator sinensis
TGCTCTCCCATCCCCATGGCTGCAATGCCCAGCCCTCCCCATGGCTGCACCGCCCGGCCCCAGCTCTAAAAAAACAAAAAACAAAAACAAAATCCCTGCACTCACCGGCTACTGCAACAGCCATCAGAGCTTCTTGGGGCTCGTGGCAGAGCCCCCCATGCACCGTGGGGCAGTGGGGGGCAGCGGGGATTGCTCCCCTGCCTGGGAGAAGCCAATGAGTATGGGGCTTTTCTTTTGCTTTTTTTTTTTTAAAGAACTGGGAGCAGGGCAGCCATGGCAGGGTGCTGGGAGAATGGGTGGGGGATGGGGGCTCATGGCAGAGCCCCCATCCAGAGGTGATACTCCCCCTCTATGGGACTTTGGTCAGGCCGCAGTTGGAGTACTACGTCCAGTACTGGGCGCCACACTTCAAAAAGGGATGTGGCCAGCCTGGAGAGGGTTCAGAGGAGGGCCACCCGCTTGGTGAGAGGGCAGCAGGACAGGCCCTATGAGGAGAGACTGAGGGACATGAACCTGTTCAGCCTCAGCAAGAGGAGGTTGAGGGGGGACCTGGTGGTTGCCTACAAACTCATCAGGGGAGATCAACAGCAAACAGGTAGAGCCCTTTTCTCCCCAGCACCACCTGGGGTGACAAGGAACATGGTAATAAACTGATGGAAAATAGGTTTAGGTTAGAGATCAGGAGGCAATTTTTTACAGTTAGGGTGGCCAAAATCTGGAATTCTATTTGGTCAAATCTATTCGGAACAGTGATTTGAATCACTGAATCAAATCACTGTCCCTTGAATTGGCCACATCGGAAGCAAATACTAGTCGCTTCTCACAGGCCTACCAGATACCCACTGATTAGCTCCAAAAAGTCCTAAGCCAACACTGTCCTGTCTGTCTTTGTCCCGTCTCCCACAGCATGAATCATAGCCAACATGTGGTATGCTAGCTAATGCTGAGAGGTGTTTGTGTAAGGCAGAGGGGAAGGGGGAATCCCTGCTTGAGAAGGGAGTTAGGGTGAGTGGGGAGCAGGAGGAAGCCAGGCAGATGCCAGTACCTTCAGCCTCTGCTGGAGCTCCTGTCAAGGAACAGAGGGCCAGGTAAGCCTAGCTGGGCTGGAGCAGAGAGCAGAGCCCCGCCCAAGGTTGCAAAGCATCTGGGATGCTGGGGGACTCTGGTTTAACTTAAAGCAGGAAGGGGTCTTTGACAGATACTGCATAAACCGATTTGATCCAAATCAGTTAAGTCTGATACTACATTCAACCAGGTTTATCTCAAACTTTTTTCAGCCATTTTCAAATGCATTTATATGCACTGAACATCTGTTCTGTTACAGTTTTAAACCAGTTTCTGATCATTTAAGCCAGTTTATGCAGCATGGCTCCAAACTGTTCACTCAGCTAGATAACTGGGAGATCTCAATTGCTAAGGATGAGGTAGGTTACCTCAAAGCTAGTTTCTTAGGTGGAGAGCAAGCAAACAGGCCTCCCTTGTGATGAAAATGCATGGTTGTTTCTTCTTGAAACATAGAACAGAGGGAGCTACCCTCTTATTCTTTGTTGATATACACTCTATGGAAATTTAAGAGCTGTAAATAGGACAAACCCTCAACAAAGACAAAACCAAGTAGTTATGGAACTAAATTTGGCAAAGGCAGTCTAAGGACTAGTGGAATGCTTTGATGATTGCTCCACTGTGGTCAAGAGAAACTGCTGTCATCTGAAGATTCAAAATCGCCTTTATTTTTTTAGTTCTTCTTAATCCTGCATATATACATACTTTCTCTACATATCTGAATCCTGAACTCTTTTCTCCAGGATAACATATTTTTTTTATGAAATACATTATATTACACATCTTGCCCCACATTTTTTCACATGGGATTTCATTGATATCCTGTGTTTGCTTAGTTTAGCCCCAACAGCACATACACTGAGAGCAAGACAATATCTAACTAAAGGCCTTCTTCTGCCAATTGGAGATAATATTTCAGTTCAGCCAGGCATCATATAATATGATCTACCAAATGAAATACCTTTTATACAAGGACCTTGACAAAGCCATACCACACTCCCACACAGCATTCCTCATTCCTCCTTTCTACACTTCCTCCACATAGCACTCCTCCTCCGCATAGTAGGTTCAAGACTCAAGACACTAGGGAATTTTGCAACAAGAGATCATTTTAAGTCATAAAGGACCCTTTGATTTAGGATTAGCCAAACTTCCATTCCATGCTACTAATGCAGCAGCTATACTTCCAAACATAGCAAAGAGAGACCCGAGGCAGAAATTGCCAAATAGCATTTGAGACCATTAATAATTTGTACAGATGGAAATTAGCTAATGTGATTTAAACCTCCTCTGTGATACTTCACCCACATCCTTGCAGTTGGAAAACAAGCACACAGATAACTTTTATTTAAAAACACTTCCCTCTTTGACCCTGATTCTGTACCAGAGTTTATCCCTAGCAAACAATGATAGAAAAATTCGAATGGGCTGTCAGTGCACCTTTTAATGCAAATACAATCCCCACTCCTTGGATGTAGAAATAAGGCCTTCCTAAACCAGGCACACAGAGGTAAGTGTTACTGAAACTTGTTCTGTTGTATTCAGCACCTACCTTCCTACATCTGCACCACTGGGATGTGAAAGTAACTGCAGCAAAATCTCTGGTAAGTGGGGAAAAAATTCCAAGCAGCATTCCCAGCTGCAGGCTGGCAACACCAAAGTAGCAGATGAAGGTGCAAGCTCATTATGGTATTTTATTTTGGTTCTGATCTTGAGATACACCACACACTCACTGGCATCACGGAACGTGTGGGTGGATGTCCAGGTCCCTATGCCAAAGCCAAGTGAAACTCTAAGGAAAGCAGGTATTTATAATATGAATTCTCATCCTCACCACCCCTCAGCTGAACCGTTTAATTAAATTAATACAAAGACTGTCTTGTTGAGAGCTCCAGCCTCACTGACTTTTTTCTAAGCCCGCCCAGCAAACAGGAAACAAAGGGTTTAATTCTGTCTGGTTTCATGAAGGGTGCTGTATGTCACAGCCAGATGCTGGAGCTCAGCCAGCTCCTCCTGTGGGCTCACCCCTCCCCTCTCTACAGATATTCTGCATACACAGTAACAGCCACAGCAGGCAGTATGTGAAGCTGCTCAACATACCATCACAGCAGGGATCTGGCACAGCCGAGGAAGGGATATTAGATGCATTTAAAGCACAAAAAACCAACCAGCCATTTGAGGTGGAGAAAAATGAAGATCCAGCACTGTTAAATGGTATGCAGAAAGCAGAACACGTGGCCAAGTCAAAACACTCTGCTGCCCCTACAGTCACCAAAATGCTTGCCTTTAAACCCACATTTTACAAACCCTACACTGAGTTATGAACATCCTTAGTTTTGTATCCTGGAGGTTAGTTGTTTTTGTTTTCTTTTGTTTTTTATGCTTTAGGGGCTTGTTCCAAAGCCCAGTGAAAATCTTCTCATTCATCTCACTGGACTTTGGATCAGACTCTATGTTTTTTTCAGTTTAAATGGTGGAAACAGGATCAACTTCACTTGTTTAAAGACTTAGACTCTCATGAACTAGCATGGGGCTTCAATAAACTGCAAATCCTACACAAGCATTTACTCATTTTAAGAAAAGTTTCTTTTGGAATTAAAAATCCAGAGGCATT
>NW_005842535.1:803800-804755 GCF_000455745.1 Alligator sinensis
GGGTTCATTAGAAGTGGGATCTCAACTGCTTTCATAATGACAACCTTAGAAAGGTTTTTTTCATACAAAAAAAAAAATCAGTTTAAAGGGAGAGTTTGAACAAAGCATAAGGGAGTTATAAGCACAAGTCCTAGGAACTTGCAAAAGGACTTCTGGCTCATCCTAGTAATTTTCAGTAAAATGCATGCCCCTTAATCCCTTTGGCAGACAAGGTTCCTTGGGTGAATTTGATATCTTTTATTAGACCAACCCAAATGGTTGGAGAAGAGTTATTAAGCAAGCTTTCAGGTTCAAAAACCCTTCGTCAGGCTCAGGAAGTGTCAGCAGTCGGTGTGTGCTCTTCCTGGATGGAATGAAAAGTAAAGAAGCCAGGGGCTGGGCTGGGCGGGGGAGTCAGTTGCCAGGTAGATTATAATGTATCAAAAATCCAATGTCTATGTTTAGTCCCTGATCTCTAGTATCCAGCAGGTTGATGAAATGGAGCTCATAGGCTCGTCTCTGGGAAGTGTTGTGTAAGTTTCCCTTGAGGATCAGGACTGAGAGATTGGAGAGAGAGTGGCCCTCCTGTGAGAAACGTGCCCCCACCGGTAATTGGGTGTTTCTGTCTTTGATGGATTTCCGGTGTGCGTTCATTCTGGTGTGCAGTTGTTGTTTGGTCTCTCCTACATATCTTCCATCAGGGCATTTGGTGCATTGGATGAGGTATACTACATTCCTGGAGGTGCAGCTGTAAGATCCTGGGATGCTGATGGCTCTGTTGTGGGGTGTAGTAATAGTGGGGGTGGTGGAGGTGTGTTGGCAGGTTTTGCATTTCTTGTCCTGGCACGGTCTGGATCCTTTTGGTGTGTTCTGGGCTTGAGGAAGTTTGCTTCTGGTGATGAGGTTGGCAAGATTCGGTGCTTGTTTGAAGGCTAGGATGGGTGGCTCTGGGAAGATCTTTTTAAGAATAGGGTCT
>NW_005842535.1:805300-821661 GCF_000455745.1 Alligator sinensis
GGATCTTACAGCTGCACCTCCAGAAATGTAATATACCTCATCCAATGCACCAAATGCCCTGATGGAAGATATGTAGGAGAGACCAGACAACAACTGCGCACCAGAATGAACGCACACCGGAAATCTATCAAAGACAGAAATACCCAATTACCGGTGGGGGCACATTTCTCACAGGAGGGCCACTCTCTCTCCAATCTCTCAGTCCTGATCCTCAAGGGAAACTTACACAACACTTCCCAGAGACGAGCCTATGAGCTCCATTTCATCAACCTGCCGGATACTAGAGATCAGGGACTAAACATAGACATTGGATTTTTGATACATTATAATCTGCCTGGCAACTGACTCCCCAGCCCAGCCCAGCCCAGCCCAGCCCAGCCCAGCCCAGCCCAGCCCAGCCCAGCCCAGCCCAGCCCAGCCCAGCCCAGCCCAGCCCAGCCCAGCCCAGCCCAGCCCAGCCCAGCCCAGCCCAGCCCAGCCCAGCCCAGCCCAGCCCAGCCCAGCCCAGCCCAGCCCAGCCCAGCCCAGCCCAGCCCAGCCCAGCCCAGCCCAGCCCAGCCCAGCCCAGCCCCTGGCTTCTTTACTTTTCATTCCATCCAGGAAGAGCACACACCAACTGCTGAAACTTTCTTAGCCTGACGAAGGGTCTTTGAACCCGAAAGCTTGCTTAATAACTATTCTCCAACCATTTGGGTTGATCTAATAAAAGAGATCAAATTCACCCAAGGAACCTTGTCTGCCTATGTCCTTAGACCAACACGGCTACAACCCAAACCCCTTAATCCCTTTAGCATTTATGACTCCTTTCAAAATCTAATTCCATAGACTTTACTCACATGAATAAACTTCTGGTCTTCCAAGCGTCTTGCTAAATAAGTGAAAGATGTAGGGTTAGATCCTAAATACAGGGCTATATTTAAAACCCAGTGCATCCCTTTAAAAATATACTAGTAGTTTCTAAAAATTACTAATGAATTTAAAAGATTGCTAGCAGTTTCAAGTACAAAATTCCAAAAAGAAATATCTCCAGAACAAGTTTTTATTGATGCAATCCATATGGATGGTGGAAGAAAACAAAAATCAATGGGAAATGGCCTGCAGGTGTTTGCAAGGCCACTGGCATGTGAGGTTCCCACATCTCAAAATATATTCCTTGGTCCTAAAAGAACTGCTGGAAGGAAAGAAAACTGAAAATGCTCTGCTTAACAGGAACAGCAAAGGAATAATCCAGACAGCATGAGGGCTTTGTCTGAAGCCACAGCAGAGAAGAATGTAAAACTGAAAAACTGCATTCTCCAGCCACTATATGAACAGTCACTGCCATAGCACCCTCCAACACAATGGCCCAGAAAATATGTAATTATTAACACGAACAAAATTGTTGTCCTATATGGATAAAATAGGAGACAGCCATGTAAGAGAGTTCTCCTCACACTTTCCCTAGCTCCTAGAATGTCCCTGCTGCTGTTTCGCTGGCTGGTTTGTACAATTAATTCCGCTGTTGCTAACACTTTCACAGAAAAAATGAAAAGGAGATAGCAATAAGAAAATAAGGCAACTGCAGGTCCCAGTACTCTACATCATTCTTGGGGAGTGAATTTTATTTTCACCTCTGAAAATTGAAGAGTGACAGCTCTGAAAAGCTAGGAAACTCTTTCTACTTGTAAATTCACACCATAGAGCATCTCCATACTCCTACCACACCACAGACACACGGGCCGCATCTACATGAGATGCTGACTGTGCAGTTGTTACTGCGCAGTCATTTAGTACTTATTAAACACAAGTACTAAATGACTGTGCAGTAACCGGCATTAATGCGCAGTAGTGTCTCTGCACAGCTTCTTGGTGATGCTGACTGCGCAGTAGCTCGTTAGTGCCATGCAGTAGCGTTGCATCATGTGTCATGCCACGTGATGCTACTGTGCAGTAGTAAGAAGCTACTGGGCAGTCAGTATCTCATGTAGATGTAGCCACAGACTCCCTGAAAAAGAATCCTAAAATCACCAGGTCCCCATCTGCAGTGGCCAGCACGTGTATGGTATTAAATCTCCAATCCATTTCTCTAATAGTCTCCCCCCCCCCGCCCTCGCCCCGCCTCCAAAGAGATACAGCATATCCCCACTTCTGCAACAATAGAACTAACTGCACACGAACTCCCACTCGAGCTGAGCCTCCACACTCATCACACACAAGGGACCGCTGCCTGACAAGCAAGAGAGATTAAAGACTGGAGATTAGGCACTAAGACCCTCTAAATTCACAATTAATTCAGAGTGAAAAAACTACTGTAATTCACACAGAGATAACAGCAGATTTATCCAGAAATTTCAGTCTGAACATTCTGCCACTGTATAATAAAATCCAAACATAAACGGTTACAGGGAAACAATAAAATGACCTACCTTGAGATAACCTTGGCTACCTTCCAGGTGTTCTACCAGCTATGCTACTAAACCAGATTGTTCACTTAACTACTCCCTTGTGAAAAAGCTTAATTTGTAGCTTTTAGCATATATATTTTCACAGGATTCTCCATTTGGGATATTTTATTTTAAAACCAGAGAAAGGGGATTTTGTATCTTAAATGCTTCCTGTTTGGAAATATTTGAAGGGTACAAACACCAAGGACGGAGAGGATAAAAATTAACGGCACAAAGGAGACTATCTCAGATGATAATAAGAACAAAAAATATTACTTTAAATTCAAGGAAATACTTCCTAATAGGAAGCCTGTGGGATAGGATATCTGTGGTGTGAGGAAAACAGTGATACATGCAGCCATAGTGTGGACTCCCACCAGGGGGTAGCCCACCTTTATTACAGTTCTCCAAGTACAGCCTGTCTAGAGAGTGTGCAGGACTAGGACTCTGTGAGCACTCTGCATCTCCTTTTCTTTACAAAGAAAAAGATTAGATTACAGTACATTATAAATGATGAACAATAAACTATAACACTTAAAACTATGTACAGGGCCATAGGCAACGCGTAACAGGGGCATGGGGAGGCACATCCCCCCCCCCAACAAGGCTGCCCCCCACTGTCCCCCGCACAGGGGGGCTGTGCCATAAATCCCCAAACAGCCCCGACCACTGCTGCTACTGCCAGTGAGTACGGGGGGCTGGGGCCAAGCAGGAGAGTGAGCAGGGAGTGGAGAGAATGAACAGGGAGTTGAGGGAATGAACAGGGAGCTGGGGGAGCAAAGAGAGGGTTGGAGCCAGGCAGGTCCCCCCATGGTCCCCTCCCCCCCTTCTCCAGCTGCCCCAACCCCCTACTTACCTGCCATGAAGCTGGGTCCAGGTCCCTGCAGCCTGCACTGCTGCACAGGCAGGCAGTGTGCTTCAGCACCAGGGCAAGGGCCAGCCATAGAGATGCTCTGGCTGGCTACCAAAGCGTCTCTGTGGAGGACCAAGCCCCCAGTTGCCTCAGAGCATGGTTTGGAACCATGCCCTGTCCTGCTTTTTTCCCCTGGGGTATTTTTTGACCCCTGAATATCCAGATATCTAATTTTGCCCCCAGGCTTTGTTCTTGTAAGTGCCTCTTGCAGCATCTCAAAGGGGTTTGAGATGCTGCAAGAGGCATATGCATGCTCATCTGGACATGCCCCTGGAGTCTGCACTAAGTAGAATCTAGGGGTGTTTGCTGCATTTTGGACAGGTCCAAACATTTAAGAACTTTTGAGTCAAACTTTGTCCCCTGGCAGCAACTCTGGTAGTGGTTTTGCTGTGTTGAACACTGAAGCATCTTTGCTGCTGAAGTTTTAGTACAGCATCTCGTTTCTTAAATTCCCGTACATTGGGCCATCTACACTTAAGCTGTATCAGTCCCATTGGTAATGACATCCTAAGTTGTTGTTTCATGAGCCGTTCAGCCAGAGAGAGTCCTGATGCCAATGGTGTAGATCAATATATCAGAAGTGCCGGGTATAGATCTCTGGATTTACATAGCTGTTTTTTCAAAGTCTGTACTGTTCTCTCAGCTTCTCCATTGCTTTGAGGATAGTGAAGACTGCTAGTGACATGCTGAAAATCAAAGCTCTCTACAAAGTGTAAGAATAACTCAGAGGTAAACTGAGGTCCATTGTTGGATATGAGGACCTCAGGAAAGCTGTGCCTTACAAATACAGACTTAAGTTTTTGGGTTACTTGTGCCACTGAGGTCTCTGTAAGTAAAGCCAAGGCAATATATCTGGAGAAATAATCTACTACAATAGCATATGCAAGTCCTTTCCAGAAAAATAAACCCATTGCTACCTGCTTCCAAAAACTACACGGCATCTTTGTAGAAAGTAATGTCTCCAGAGACAGTTTTTCTTTATTGGATTCCTCACAATCTTTTACTAAACTGTAAATTTGCTTACTCAGGCTGGGCCACCATATAGATTGTTGTGGTCTTGCCCTGCATTTGTTAATAACCTGGTGTCCTTCATGGCTCTTCAGAAGCAATTCTTCCTGAAGCACCTGAGGGATGACAGTGCATCTTCCTTTGAGCAGCAGACAATCAACTATGTAGACGTTATTTCAGTCCTGCCAAAATGGTTGTAGGTCTTTTGGAAGTTGTATCCTGTGGCCCCAACCACTATGACAGAAAGAAATTAGTTTCTGGTAAGTGTCACCCTGTCACTGATCATTTCTAATTTGCTCAAGTCTAGCAGCATATATTGGCAACACTGTCAGAGCATGGTCAATATGTATATTAACATCTTTTTCTGTTGGTGGCTGACTAACTGATGATAGAGTGTCTTTAGGTATGAGCAGTTTCCCTGGTAAATGTTCAAGAGTGAAAGAAAAATTCCATTAGTCTCAGTCAAAATCTCTGAATTCTGGGTGGAATATAATACAAGGCTTTGGATTTCAGCAATGCTACCAGGGGGTTGTCCTATGTTTCTATTTTAAAATTCAGGCCAAGCAAGTAAGAGCCGGGCCATTCATAGGCCCAAGTGGTTGCCAAGACTTCACACACATAGCTCTGCTACATGTTTGTAAGATGTCTTGATATAAATGCAACAGGCCTCTGGTGTCCTTCTCACTGTGTTTGAATGAGTACTCCTCCTAAACCGTATAAAGATGCATCTGCTGTGACTACCGAATACTGTGCTAAAACAGGTGGTGATGCCAGTAGTTCTTTGATTGTATTAAATGTCCCTTGTTGTACATTCTCCCTGACCCAAATATTGTGTCTATTATCAAGATATCTTAATGGTTGTGTTAGCTATGCTAAATATAGCAAACATTTTACAAACTGTTTGGCCATACCCAGCAATTGTCTTATGGTAGGAATGTCTTGGGGTTCAGGCGAAGCATCCAATGATTTTTTCTTTTCTTTTTTTTTTTGGTCTGGGCCTGACTGAATTCCATTTTTTCTAATGATATGTCCAAAAAAAAATAAAAAATTGGTCCTTCCCAAATTCCCATCTCTCATTCAAAGTGAGACCAAATTGTTGGAAGCCTTGCAAAAAAAGCATGTAGACATGTCTTTATTATATCAATGTTATGTGATGAAGTTTTAGGTATACTGTTAGCTTACTGTTAGCATAGTGCTGCTTTTTTATTGTTTCTTGCATTTTGAAGTTTGTTATGGTTTTCGCTAGCATGCATTCTGGATCCAAATGTACTTGTGCCGAGAAACTGGCAACTCTGGTGCCCGCAACAATCTTGTATCTTTATTAATTCATCTTTAAAAATGCCCTGATTTCAGTGTTCAGCAAGAGTGTGAACTGCAGTAATAAAAGATTCAGCCATTTCCCCTGGTATCTCATATTAAAATTTGGCTCTTTTATATTCCCTATAAAGTGAGCTTCAAAAGCCTCTTTCACTTTTTTACAGTCCTCCTTTTCCTCCTCAGTGTGTGCATCTACATGTACCCCTATGGTGCCGTTGTTATGGCGTCGTGCCGGTGGCGCACAGTTATTTTTAGCCACTATGTTGCCATAGCAACATGCTATAGTAAGGGAGTGCGTCGCTATGGCGATATAGCTGCAGCATCACAGTTTTTGCCCACTGACACTACATCAACATAGCACATTAGTACAGCGACATAGCATCTCATGTAGACGTGCCCGGTTAGGGAGAGGGTACATACAATTTAATCTGCAGCCTTTCCCATAGCAAAAATGAGGATATTTACCTGGAATTCCTGTGTTCTTTCTGCTAAGCCTAAGAACATCCTGCAGTCAAACTTTTCTAAGTCCCCTGAATACATCCTGTCTTGGGAGTGTGGAGGATCAGGATCTAGCGATCACTCCACAATATGTATTCGGCTATAGAATTAACTCTCAAGGAAAGGGGTGGAAGCACCATTACACTGTGGCAGGGCACCTTTGGTGCCTGCCACTTTAAGGGGCTTGAGCACAGACAATCAGGTGGTCACACAGCAGCCAGGAGGCCGCCTGATTGAAGGAGGGCTTGTCAGCCTGAATATAAGGCCAGGCCCAGGGTGTGGGGTAGCAGTTGCAACTGAGAAGCCAATGTAGTAACATCACCTGGCCGAAGGAGTCTGCACCCAGAACATCATGGAGGTTAGGGTAAGAAATATGGGGAAGGAGGAGGTTCCTAAGGACCCACGTGGGATCCAGAGTCCTTAGGAGGGAGCTGTAGAGAGTCCAGCGTAAAGTAAGGGGCTGTGTACATAGAGGCCCAAGGGAGAGGCCAGGATGGCCTATTTAGAGAGGCGGGGAATACAAGAGCCTAGAGAAGACACAGGCCAGCCAAAGTAGAAGGGGCTTAGAGTTTGTCAATCTACAGAGGGGCTAGGTAAGCTCCTGAATAGAACTATTGAGAATATGGGTAACTGAGGAAAGGCCTGGGGAAAACCCAGGGAGTGGGGCTGACCCTGAAAAGGTCTGTGGAAGGGCTCAGACGAGCCCAGTCAAGTAAAGGGCTGCTTGCTACAAGATTTGTGGGGCTCCAGGCAAGCCTGGTGTGAGAGGATTGATTCATGGAAGGGCCCAGGGGTGGACCCCTATCTAGTGAGTCAGCTGTTTGTAGATTGACACAGGGCCCTCAACTAGCCCAAGTTGGGCCCAGTGCCCAGGAGGCAGAAAGGCAAGTATGCCCACCACAAGGGGCTCCAGAACTGGAAGCTTGGGGTCCTTACTGGTTGGAGAGTGGGACCAGGCTCAAGTAAGCAAAGGTCTCTCAGGAGAGAGACCACCAGTAAGAGAGTAAGGGGGTCAGCCAGCAAGCAGTCTGGAATGATGGAGGCTAAAGCTCAGCCACCTGATTGGAAGTATCCTGTAAGGGGTCTGAGAGAGAGTTGGGGCCAGCAACTGAGGGTTATGTTATAAGGTGGGGGCTGAAACAGAGTGCCCAGGAATGAGCAGCCCAGGAAGAACATCAAGGAACCCAGAGAAAGAGGACAAAGACCAGGGCAGGTAGGCCCAAAGTTACTCCTAGGCAAGACAGAACGTTGCACCCTGCTGGGGTTGCATGGTGTGATGGGCCTGCCTGCGGCGATGCAGGCAGGAAATACCACACCTGTGCCTCCCTAGTGAAAGGTGAGTATGGGCACCAGAAAGCCTTAGCCCCTGCTGCCTTGTGAATACCCCAGGAAGGGGAAAGGTTAAGGGAGCACACCCTGACAGAAAAGCAACAGGCTTGGGTGACAGCACAGGGTCCAGGAGGGCCCAAGGCCCAATGCCTGAGAGCGTGAGGCCTAGTGGGAGGCCTGAATGAGAGCAAGAGGCCAAGAGAGGGTGGTCCAGGTATGTCAACAGACACCTGAGGCCTAAGTGGGCCGTAGGCCGAGTTTGAGACACCCAAGGCCAGAGAAGGTCAGGGGCTAGAATCAGCCCAGTGTAGGGCAGTAAGGCCTGAAATGGGCAGCCTGAAGGTCTGTGAAGGGCCAGGACCAAGCATGACAGAGGAAGCCTGAAGGGCTGTATGGAGTAGGGCCAAAGGGGCCTGAAGGGCTATACAGAGTAGGACAAAGTGTGTGTGGCTCATGGTAGGGTGAGAATGGGTGTAACCCAGGAAAAGGGGCAGCATGAGTGAGACCCAATTGTGGGACGCATGTAAGAGGCCCAACTTAGGGACAGAGTCCGGCCCTGGAGAGGGCTGTGAGTGTCAACTGTTTGGGGGCCATCGGTGAGGCATCGGACATGGTAAAGGGAAGGTCAGAGCCATGTATTTTGCCCTTGGCATCAGGGCTTAGAATGGGCAGCCTCTTGCTTAGATTAACATCAAATTTCATGTAACAGCAAAGGCAAGGCAGATGAGGCAGACTGCCCTAGACAGGTAGACAGGCCAGTGTTGACTTTGGCTGAGGATGGCCCCCTGTCACATACATAAGAAAAAGTGACAAGCAGATACACATGTGTATGGTAAGGAACCCCTAAATAAGCCCTATCCTGCTTTCCTTAAGGGATGGCAATTGGTCTTTTTATTTACATTTCTGTGTCTCCTTTAACATTCCAATTCACCTGTAACCTGTCCGAAAATGAAAAAGTCATCAGCAGAACAACTCCACTGAGGATCCAAATTCCAACCCAAAACAGGTTGATGTAAGCCAGGAGCAGCTCCACTAGATTGACTTCTATACAGCCTGGAATGAATGGGGGTAAATAGGCAGTAGCAGGAGTCCCCACTCTAGAGTTGGAACATAATCACTAATAGAATTTTTAATTAGATGATTAAAAGAACCACAATTATCTCATTAACCTTATTAACTGAGACCTAAGAATCATTCATTGATCTTTCTTAAAAGGTAAGAATCAAAACAGCAGTTAAAGGTGATGGAATCACAATATTCAAAGCCTAAGAAGAAAATTACTGAAATCTCAGATGTACCCCAGTAACATGCATCATGTCCTTACAACACTGGTTTTTGCTCTGCTCCTTCCATAAAGAAGAGAGAGATGTGATGGGTTTGTCACGCTCACTCCAGTCAAACTATTTGTTATGAAAAACATAAATAGTCATCTGACCTTATTGGCTACCATGAAAGAGGACTAAAAGCAAGGCTAGCAGAATGTTTTCCTTTCCTGGAATAAAATAAAGAAATTCTCAGCCTTTCCTTAATATTTTTTACTTAACAGTACAATAAAAATGTTGACAGCATGTCATTCTCCACAGGTTCTTCATCATGCTCTTATCCATTAAGTCAGCTGAGGTAGTTAAATACAAGGAAAAATTATAGCATTAGGACTTTCTAAAGAACAGAGATCTAATACAATCACTTAAGTTTGATGCCAAATGATAACTAAAGGGAAGTGATCTAGAGTAAATTTGTGACAGATCAATTCAATTAAAACAAGGCTTGCCAATCTGTCTCCTATTCCTGGTTATTTCACCCATCCTATTATGTAGTGACAGTTCAGGTTCATACAGAAAAATAACCCACCAATACCATTCAAGTTTTTTCTTTGCTGTCAAGCTGACAAAGCATTCCAATTTATAGAATGTTTGCTTAGAGCCAAATAGCTTTTGCATTTAAGTTCCATGCTAAATATTTGCCAAAAGTAAAATTTTCATCTCATGAGCAACTTAAAAATGCATTTAAATGTTATTTTTAAATGTTTAAATTAAATCTCAAAAAGAGGAGATGCCTCAGTACATAAACAGCTCACAAACAGCCAACTGCTCCACTGACAAAATGCTCCACTTAATTTTTTATGTTGCTAAATGAATTCCTGTAGTCATGTATGTTGGATTTGTCATTAAGATATAAAGAAACCAATTTCTGCACAAATGCATTAAAGATCTTTCCACACATGCTAAATAAGTGGGAACTTAAAGGGTTGAAAAGGTACTTTCAAGCTAAAGAAAGTTAGGATATTTGATATCCAGATGCATGTGTCTGTAGATGTGTCTACACATGTAATGAACATGCCTGAATTTTCTCTGCAGAAAATTGAGGCACATTAAACTGTACCCAGGCACGCATCTAAACATGTGCATGTCGGGAGCAAATTTGATCCTAACAAGAGTTCAGTCAAGGGCTACACCTGTCCTGCTCTGCCCCCTTGCTGACAGGGGACACAGGAGGAGTCAGGCCTGGGTTCTAGTGGGGAGGTATCTGGCTCCCCTGCATTGGATGGCCCCGATCTCTGCTCAGCTGGGAGGGAGCTGCCCTGGAGCCAGAACAGCTCCCCCACTCCACAGAACCCAGGCCAGGTCAGGGTCTACACGTGAACTTTGGCACATTAGTTAATGTGTCGTTTTTCTACTACCTGTATGTATTGGTACTAGCAAATGGAGCATTAGACTAATAAATATAATATGCAGCAATCAAAGTCCACATGTAGATGGTGAAACTTTATTGTGCATTTAGGTTAATCTGGGTGTGTCTACATGTGCCTTTATGTGTGCCTAAACATAATGCGCATTTGCCTAATGTGAAGTAAGGAAATTTAGGCATGCGTCTACACGTGCATGCGCTAAAGCACATTAATGAGGTGTGTGGACCAATTTGGGACTAAAGTTAGTCCCAAGTCAATTGACATACACAGGGTTAACGCACCTTAGCATGTCAACACGTCCATTAAGGTGCTTTAGCTATTGGCACATTGTCACAGAGCACTTTGGTGCTCTGCTCCTATAAAGAGGGGAGTAAGTGAGTAAGGAGCCCATCTGTGGGAAAGAGCCCTAGCAGTGAGTAAGGAGCCCAGCTGTTGGTCACCAGGGCAACTACAATAGTTAATGACCCACACCTGCCAGTGGTCATCTGACTGAAGGGGGCAGGGCCTGGCACATATAAACCCCAGGGCTGAAGCCAGGCAGGGAGTTCCCTGCCAGCAGCCAAAGGGGAAGGAGTTCTCTCAGGGAAGAGAGGAGAAGTCTGACTGCAGGAGCAGCATCTGACACTGCTGAGGGATGGAGTATTCCCCAGTAGGCTGGAATGAGGTGGTAGCCGGGCAGCTTTAATTTATGTTACAGCCCAGGGGCTTGTGTTTTGTTGCTGCTTAAAGACCGGTGGTTTGAGTGAGGCTATTAGGGGTTGGAGGAGGCCTCATAGGGGACTCACAGCAGTGTGGACAAACTGCTGGAAAACCATACTCAGACCGAAGAAAATGGGAAGGTGATTGCGTGGGAGATGGAAAAGGTAAAAGCTTACATGGCAAATTACGAGGCGCTGCGCGATCGAAACCTGTCCCTTGAAAAGGAGTTAGAGGCCGGAACGAGAGAGAACGATAGGGTAGGGTCCCAGTTACAGAGTGTGGAGGTGGAAAAAGACCACCTGGGAGAACAGGTACAGTGCCTTAAAACCCTCCTAGAAGATAGCTCGGCTAAAGAGGCAGAGACTAATACAGAGAGGGAGCAGTCACAGCGGCAAATGCAAATCTTAAGGCAGCAGACGCAGGCATTGGAGGCAGAAAATAAAATGCTACGGGTGGTAAGCAGTCAGGCGGCTACAAATGCCCAAGATCCTGGGGAGGTGAAGGTGCCGGAGGTAATGAGTATAGCAACACAGACAGAAGTAGGACAGAAAGTTCAAGGGGTGAAGTTCGCAGACACAATGCGAGAGAGGCTGGAGACGCTGGGACCCCAACTAGCGGACTGTGTGACGACGGCTAAGTCTGAATGCCTAGCGCAGCACCAGGAACTTGAAGTAGGGAAAAGGTCCCTGAGGGAAGTGGAGATGCAGCTAACAACCACACGGCTAGGGGGCCGCAACACTCCAGAACAAGTGAAGTTCCCTGGAGACCAAGGACCAAAGGATCCAAAAAAGGAGACTGAATCAGGGCAATCGGAGAGAAGCAACCCAGAGAAGGGATCGATAGGGGGCGAAGCCTACAGCCCTACAAGAAGAGGTCCTGCCAGCCCTCCTGAAATGCTGGAATAAGAGATGGGACCAATGGGTGGAGCATCATGCAGAGGAGATGAGCCATCTAAGACTGCAGCTGGGGGAATGCTGTAAACCTCAAGCTAAGCGGGGAATTACAGTACCCAGTCAGAGGCCACCAGTGGAAGCAGCCCTAATTGATGTAGGGATGGCAGGAAAAGGTGAACAGGCTAGTCCACGGAGAGAGATCAGGCACCTGGTTCACCAGGGCTGTACACAGGGGACACAAGCCCTAAGGCAACATAGGTCAGAGACAAGCCCCAAGGAAAAGGGGTCAGTGGGACCCAGAAAAAAAAGTCAGGCCAAGGAGCCAGAGATACGGAGGAGAGAACGACCACCCAAAAGGGGACAAAAGCTGGAGAAGAGACCTCGGGTTTATGTAAGTAATATCCCTGGGCAGGTCAAGTGGTGGATGTTAAGAAAGATTATTGACGCTAAAGTTGGGGGAGTAGATTTATAGATTCATAGATGTTAGGGTCGGAAGGGACCCCAATAGATTTTCATAGATTTCATAGACATCAGGGCTGGAAGGGACCTCGGAAGATCATCGAGTCCAGCCCCCCGTCCAAAGGGCAGGAAGTCAGCTGGGGTCATAGGATCCCAGCAAGATAAGCATCCAGTTTCATCTTGAAGGTGTTCAATGAAGGCGCTTGAACCACCTCCGGTGGCAGGCTGTTCCAGACCTTGGGAAATTCTTCCTTATGTCCAGCCTGAAACGATCTTGAAGTAGTTTGTGACCATTCGACCTCGTCATCCCTTGGGGCGCTCTGGTGAACAAACGTTCCCCCAGATGCTGGTGGTCACCCCTGATAAACTTGTAGGTGGCCATCAGATCACCCCTAAGCCTGCGCTTTTTCAGGCTAAAGAGCCCCAGGGCTCTCAGCCTGTCATCGTAGGGTCTGCTTCCCTGACCTCTGATCATGCGCGTGGCTCTTCTCTGGACTCTCTCAAGCTTCTCCACATCCTTTTTGAATTGTGGAGCCCAAAACTGGACACAGTACTCCAGCTGCGGCCTCACTAAGGCCGAGTACAGGGGGAGAATGACGTCCCGGGATTTGCTTGAGAGGTGCCCAGAATTGCACGCAGTACTCCAACTGCGGTCTGACCAGCGCCCGATAGAGGGGAAGTATCACCTCTTTGGATCTATTCGTCATGCATCTGCTGATGCATGATAAAGTGCCATTAGCTTTTCTGATGGCTTCGTCACACTGCCGACTCATGTTCATCTTGGAGTCCGCTAGGACTCCAAGATCCCTTTCCACTTCCGTGCCACCCAGCTGGTCATTTCCTAGGCAGTAGGTGTGTAAAGTGTGTGCAGTAGCTTATGTAAAGTTTTATAAGGGATCAGAAGGAAGACCCACCAGCCAGGGGAAGATAGAGTTCTGGAAAGAAGAATATGCTCAAAAGGCATTGAGGAAACAGTGGGAGATCTGGGGAAGGCTTCAGGATCTCCAGAGACATAGGAGAGCAAGAAACCCCACGACCAGCCCTAAGCAAGAGACCCGGATATACAGGGGTTGAGTATAGACAAGCCAGATGTGAGGGAGAGGAAAAAAAAAACCAAAACCCAAAAGTAGGCAAGAACTCCCTGGGGAGGCGTGAGAAGAGTTGAGCCATGCTACAACAGGGGTCAGTTTTTATGGGAGTGAGGAAAGCCCCGCTCCCCCCACCCCCTCAGGAGAGCAGTATAGGAAGAGAGGGTAGACCCTAGAAGACAAGGAGCTCAACCAACTGAGAGTTCAGCCTACCAAGGTTGGCTAATGTGGGAGGGACTGCCCGTTGCGGGGCAACTCCCATGAAATCCCATGTGGTGCGCCTTAGGGAAAAGGCAAGTAGGAGGTGCCTTAAAACCTCCACCTCTACGCATCTGAAGTGTTGGTGAGCCAAAACAAGAACTTAAAAGGACCAAGACGAAGGAGGCCAGAGGGACAAGAATGAAGACCCACCTCAGTGAGTCTGGGTCTTAAGGGGGAAGGTGTGTCACAGAGCACTTTGGTGCTCTGGTCCTATAAAGAGGGGAAACTGAAGAGGGGAAACTGCTAGGGAAAAAGCCCTAGCAGTGAGTAAGGAGCCCAGCTGTTGGTCACCAGGGCAACTAAAATAGTTAATGACCCACACCTGCCAGCGGTCATCTGACTGAAGGGGGCAGGGCCTGGCACATACAAACCCCAGGGCTGAAGCCAGGCAGGGAGTTCCCTGCCAGCAGCCAAAGGGGAAGGAACTCTCTCAGGGAAGAGAGGAGAAGCCTGACTGCAGGAGCAGCATCTGACACTGCTGGGGGATGGAGTATTCCCCGGTAGGCTGGAATGAGGTTTTAGCCGGGCGGCTTCAATTTATGTTACAGCCCAGGGGCTTGTGTTTTGTTGCTGCTTGAAGACCGATGGTTTGGGTGAGGCTATTAGGGGTTGGAGGAGGCCTCATAGGGGACCCACAGCAGTGTGGGGACCCCAGCG
Organism: Alligator sinensis; assembly: GCF_000455745.1. Lineage (NCBI taxonomy): Eukaryota > Metazoa > Chordata > Crocodylia > Alligatoridae > Alligator > Alligator sinensis. The sequence continues at coordinate 819,535 of NW_005842535.1, forward strand.
CCAGCAAGGGCGCAGCATTCAGGGTGCACTGACCCCAGCCCCAGAGAGGGGGGGCAGTTGAGAAGCCCTAGAGAAGGGGGCAGCATTTTGGAGAAGCCCCAGAGAGGGGGACAGTGAGGAGCCCCAGAGAGGGGGCAGCATTGGCAAGTGCCAGAGAGGGCACAGAGCAAGACAGGGCCCGGAGAAGACAAAGGAGCCAAATTATAACAAGGCCCTGACCGAACAATGTCAATTCCAGCTGCAAGGCTTGGGGCGTGGTAAAGGGATGGTTGGAGCCATGCATAGCCCATAAGGCTAGGGTGCCCCTGAAGCACCTATTGCAGAGCGGGACCCACAAGGGGTCCGGGAGCCCACGGGGTCAGGTATTACAACAAACTGTGTCCAAGAGGACGTAAGGCAGCCTCCCATATATTTATTGCCCATCAAAGATGTGGCGGGCGAGAAGTGAGGGTGCCCTTTGGGCCAACTTTGCACGGGAAGGGGGCCTTGGGGAGATCACGGCCATCCCGCAGGACCCCGTGCCGTGACACACATCATTTGATACCTGCGTGAATAGCCTAAAATTGCCATTTTTAAGGCACATTAAGGGCACTCACGTGTAGACCCGTGCCCTAAATCAGTACATGTATAGCAGACATGATCAACCTGCAGCACAAGTGTCAAAAGTGACGTGGGCAGCATCTTTGTGTAATAAGTGGCAGATAGGGGAAGGAACAGGCAGCACAGGAGGAACTAGAGCAGGAAGCAGAAAGCAAAAGAGCCAAATCAAATAGGGAACACAGGGCAGGAAGCAGGACACAGAATAGGGAGCAGGAAGCAGAGCACCAGATTGAGCAGAGAAAGGGGATCAGAGTGGCACTTGGGGAGTGTGAGGAGTTAATTTTTGGCAAGTCTGCCGAAAGGTTGGTGCCCACTGATCTGTAGCACCTATGCTACTATAGCACCTATGGGGCTTCTGAACCATACCAGCTACAGGGTTCAAAATAGCTGGAAGAGAACACCTGCAGGGCAAAACAATAACAAGTGTGATCAGGACTATAAAATCCAATACCTCACTTTATGTTCTTGAGTGCCACATACTGATGTCTAAGGAAAATGCTGTTTTACATACATATAGATATCTGTCAGTCACCAGAATACTTCTGTAATGCCATCCAACCCTGCTCCCACCAACCTCTCCTAGACCAGGTCTGCTCAACTCACACGCTTACCCTACAGCAGTGGTCTCCAACTGTTTTATGGTGAAGATCAATTTTTGGCACCCCAGGATCTACCACCCACCCACCACCCCTCACCCCACCCTTTACCCCACCCGCCCACCTTCCGGACAAGCCACCTGGGCTCTGACCCCACTCACCCAGCCCAGCCTGGGCAGAAAGGGGCTTGGCTTAGCCCAGCCAGGCACGTCTTGCTGCTCCGGATCGTGGAGCCTCTGACAGACTGAGATCAACCGTCAGAGGCTCTACAATCAACCAGTTGATCGAGATTGATTGGTTGGTCACCACTGTCCTACAGGAACCTGAATCTTTGAAGAGCCACCCAAAGGAAATGGGGTGGTGTTGCTGAGTCAGTTCACCACTCCATCCTCCTTTCAACATGCAATAGTAGAGATCCATGGGCAAAGAGGTCCTTCCAAATCAGGATCACAAGAGATGGCATAGGCCATCATTTGTTACAGGATTACCCAGGAGCCAGCCCCGATCTCTGTGGGGTGTGGGGAGCTGTTCCTGCTCCAGGGCAGCTCCCTCCCAGCCACACAGAGATCTGGGCCAGCCCCAATTTCCATGCAGGGGAGCCAGATAGCTCCACCCAGAACCCAGGCCTGACCCCCTCTGTGCCGCCTGGCAGCCCAGTGCTGGCACCCGGGGGGGATCCTGGAGCTCCCCCTGGCTGCTGCAGGGGGGGCAGAGCAGGGCAGGAGTAGCTTTTGACTGAACTGTCAAATGACAGGAGAGAGAAAACATCAAAAATAATGTATAAGACCCTCTGCAGGACAGATATTTTTCACCAAATTATGGTCTCAGAGCTGTTTTGCATAACTAAAATCCAGCCTATTCTACTTTTTAGCTAGAAAACATTTGTTATCCTGTGGAAGAACATAAAAACGGATTTAAAATGATTGAGGGA
>NW_005842535.1:821671-823133 GCF_000455745.1 Alligator sinensis
GAGGGGCAAATTCATAGACTGGCACTAAATGTCTGAACTGGAAACTCCAAACAACTCAGCAAACCTCAAACACCTTGAGCAGGCAGGAAAGACACACCCACTGACCTACCTTACCTTCTAACAATTGTTGCACAGTCACTGTGAATGGAAGGTAATATTCAAATGAAGAAAGTTAGCAGCTTGAAACAGTAAAAATATAAATTTCCCCGTAGAAAGATGCAAGACAATTTTGCAGATTTTTGTATGCTACATAAATTAGGATACTGTATCTTTCACCTGTACAGGCTGAGGTGCTTGCTTTCTCTTTCAGATGTATTGCTTGGGAGCATTCAAATGTCTAAAAGAGGTTGCATACACCATTACAGTGGGAATTTACTTGGGGGATAAGGGAACTTGTAATTGCTATTCTAAACTAGCCTTATAAGCTTGAAGTAGTGTTTAAAAACATTTAAGGGTTTTATAAAGCTATAAAGTGCCTTCTTACAACCTAGAAGTAATATATCTAAAAAAGACTAGTCTTGCTTCCAACAAATAGCAGATGTGGAATAATCTACTCCTAATCAGATAATGCATGCTTCTTATAGATGAAACTTTTGAAATGAAATATAATTCATGAACATTTAAAAGAGATTTTTTTGAAAAGTTTGACTTGCTGCTTAATTCCTAGTGCTACTACAGAAGTCATACCCATTATTAAAATTAGATATTTTCACAGAATCTGCTTGCTGCAAGGAGCCACAGACTTCACAAGGGCTAATGACAAAAAAGTTACACACAAACCAGTATAAAAGATTGGAAACTGATTCAGATCTGTAACACAACAGAAGTTCAGTGCACATAAACCATTTTCAAAATCAGTTTAGTGAACCTCTGTCCCAGATCCCCTCCACACACAAGTTAACTCACAATCCCCCAGCATCCCACCATGCTTTGCAACTCCCCCGCAAACTCCCTCTCTCTCAGGGTGGGCAGGCTATCCTTGCTCAAACTATTTGCTCCAGCCAAGCAGGGAGGTATGCTCTAGCACCCCCCGCTTCTGGCCTGGGCCATGGCAGATATGTAGTTGCATTTCCAGAATCAAAAGTAAATAAATACTGTTCTCTTGCTTATTGGTTCAATCTATGCAGATTAGACATTCTGTGAAGAATGATCAATTCAGCCTCAGGCTTTTTGACTGTCTGTACTTAGCCTTGGGGAACATGCATTGAGAGCCAGGACTGAGCAGAATCCGAAGGACGACGATGTTCTTTTGTCCATAAATCTCGAGGCAACTATCTAAACTGTGAGAGGTTAGTGGAACAGTTCCAGGATCTCGCAAGTGACGGTGAGGCCATGGTCTTATTCGCTGGAGTGATGTCAGTCCCAGCGCACATGCTCTCGGGTTCCAAGTACAGTACGAGACGCCGATGATTGCCAGCATGAGATGCTCTGCGCCGGTATATTCTGGCCGTCCTGCATGCCA
>NW_005842535.1:824377-838175 GCF_000455745.1 Alligator sinensis
GGAGCTGTTAAGACTCCGTGGGTTCGAAAATTGGGTATATAGGATAGGGATACATCTAGGATTGTGCTCGGCGACGGGGACAGGCTAGAAGCTAAACAGACCTCCATTGCCTGCTTAAGAAAGGTGCGTTGGGTCCGCAAGGGTCCACATCGCTTGGAGATCTTCACACAGCGAGAAGTCTCCTCCTCCTGGCGAGTTCTGTATCTCTCCAGGTTTCCTCTCTCTCCGACTTGGGCGGAAACTACCCAAGCCTTTTGTACAGCTAGCAAGCCAATAGCTAGCCGCCACATATGCCTACATTTAGAACCGGCCAATAATGTGGCACGAATCTAAATACAAATGGCGGGAACTCCTTTGAACCGTGCATCACTATGATGCAAAAGAAATGCACCATGCAAAGAAGGCTACAAATGGTGGGAAATACTCTTTTGCACGCGGGTTCTCCTATTGCAGCAGAAAACTCTACCTTGCAAAGGAGCTGCAATTTGGCGGGAACATAATTTAGCGGTGCCGAAGCACACAAAAACAACAAATCACAACTTTGGGTTGTGACATGCTACAGCTATTAATTGCATCCTGGTAACTTGGCTCAGCAGACAGGATTCCTTGCTGCCTGCCCCGCAGGTAATCTATGAATTGGATACTCTCAAATCCCCATCATGAACTATGGCATAGAAATGTGCTGCACTTCTAGGTTGCATCCCCACCCATCACTTGGCTTTAGGAAGAGCTACACCAGATATGAAGTGATTGTAGGAGCAGATTCTTAAACAGCTGCCAGATTTTAACACAGATAAATAAGGATGAAGTGATACTTGCATTTGTAGATTTTAACTGAGCAAACACTTGAGGACATCTAGGGGTTTTATATGGATAGGGTCTCCACATTCAATCCTATATTTCATCAATCAGATAATAAAGCATGAAAAGCCTTTGGGATCCATCTCAGTGTTGTTGCTATACAAATGTACACTCATTTCCATTATCACTGTTTAACATTTTCTGCACTAATAAAGCTTATATGTCCTTTCCCTCTGGTCTTTATCCTACAGCTAGTTCTCAGCTAGTTGAGAGTTGTTTCCAGAAAGAGAATGGAGTAATACTAATTCATTCTTACCATAACACAGCTTTTATTGCTTGTGCTACTAGAAAGAAGTCAGATGCAAGTTCCACAACAAACTTTTTTTTCCTGATATTAAGTAAAAAAATCAGGGAGAGTTCAGAGCTAAAATACATTTAAAGAATTAATTCTAGTGTAGCAATGTTTCTTATATTAGTGCAATCACTACTGCTTCAGGAAGCAATTATAGGTCAGTTTCCTGACTTTCAGTTGATGTGATTTTAATGGCTGAAATCCTGTTTTGAGACGCATTCTTTAAGAGTTTGGATTTTACACAAAATAGAACACTATTTGATGGAATCTTTTTTTAATGAGCCTTGGATTTTCAGACATCAATATTTCATAGATGAAAACAAAAGCTAGAAATTCCTCAGTTACCAATTTGTAATTGATTTAGCATTGTATTGACAGTACAAAGCAGTATATTATAGCAGTGAAAAGGGAGAACAGAGCCTAGGTTTGCAGAAAAATGTGGTTTCACTTATAAGCACATTCATATTTTTTGCAACTCTTTATTAAAGTTGAAAGTTACATATATAATCATTACTGGTGGCATTTTTCTAATCCACTGAAGTTGTATGTCATTCCCCACAAACACAATGCTAAAGAATTAAATGCACACATTCCTGAATTTTCACCAGGCCCTTTTCTCAGCTCTGGGCTGTCCAAAGAATGTCTCCACCTGTGCTTAATTCATTCTAGACATAAACAAACTCTGACAGAAAATTTCAAATGCATGCTACTTTCACCCTGAAAAGCTTTAACATATTGGAATGTAGGACAGATTTCTTCTTAGTTGGACAATTCTGGCATTTACACAAATGTTTTAATACACTTGGTAGTCATAACAAGAATCACAGAAAAGTAGACTGGAAGGGATCTCTGGAGATCATCTAGACCTACCCACTGTCTGAGAAAGACCATTCCTTCTAAGCTATCTCATAAAAATTCTTGTTTAACCTAGTACTAAAACTACACACTTAACCCTGCTGCACAACTACAAGGCATAGTACCCTTACCTGCCACAGGTCCTGCTGCTACAATGTTTGTTAAAATACACTTGAGAAACCCAAGGAAAAGGGCCATACCCCCTGCTACAAAGGAAGGCAACAACCGCCCCCCCCCCCGGCGCTTACCAGTCTGACAGTGGCATAAAATTCCTTCCTAACTCCAAAAGTGCAAGTCAGTCTGACCCTGAAAGAAGGGGCAAGACCTTCTAGCCAGAAACCTCTGGGTGTTAGCCCCAGCAGAAGCATTAGGACACTCCAAATGAGTCAAATCCTCCGTCTTGTCTGCAGCAAATACCCAATGCTTCTAAGGAAAGTGGAGGTGTGTGGAGGTGGAAACAGGACCAGAAATCTGTAGCAATAGGAGGGGGAAAAAATTCCTTCCTGGCACTGTGTAGCAACCAGTAAAGCTCAGAAGCATGGGAAATGCGAAACACCCTTCATTCTGCTCTGGAGACAGGGGGTGTAACTCCATATATCACACCTTCCTTTGAAAAAGACAATAGGAACTCCCCTCTCTATATTCCCAGTGAAATATTTTCCCAGATTTTTTAAACTTTTTCCTGTACCACCTGTGGAGATTTGCTTCATTCTCCTGTTACTGAGTATGGTCATCGCCAATATCCACCTACTTTAAGCTACTCCTCTCCCAGCAATCTGTTGAGAGGATGGGAAGACAGTTTCTGGGCTTCCAACTGTTGCTCTTCATACTTCACTCCAGCCATAACTACTCCTAGATCATCCCTGACCAATGTTTATCCAATCTCTTCTTGAAAACCTCCAGTAATGGAGAACATCTCTTCTTTTTGACACATCACCTGGAGGACACTTCTTATAATTGATGTCAAAACCATAATCCATGCACACAAATAAGACAATTGATACTTTTGCTACAGACTCAAATTCAAATCTGATGCAACTGTTTCAGAGCCATATCCAACCATTCACCAAGTGAATTTGACCCATCATCTATTATTAGAATCCCCTTTCAGAAACAGAGAGGAAAGCAGTTTTGTCAACTGTTTTAGACAGAATGCACCAAAGCAGGTGATCAGTTATGTGTATAGATACCTTGCAAAAGACAAGAACAACAACAACAAAAAATTAGAAAGGTCATGGAGAGAAGTTACAGATCCCTTTAGCGACAACTCAAAATGCCTGCCACCTCCACATTTTCTGACAGACTGAGATCTACTGTCAGAGTTTTTGTGTGCTGTTCCCCACCACCATAAGCCTGAAACAGATGTGAGCAGAGGCTAGTTGTCAGTCCAGTATGGGTACATAATCATTCAGAGAAGCTAGGCAATGAGGATTCCAAAATAAAAGGAAACTAGATGGTTAAAAAGTGGGTGATACCTGGACATTCATTCAATCCCATAGGAGTTATGGACACCTGGACATTCATTCAATCCCCTGCACTGTCACCACCCTGCAATCCCAGCCCCCTGTGTGTGTGTGTAGCGGTCAAGTCATCATGGACAAGCAGAGACTCTGCCTGTCCACCTGAATGCTCCATCCAGAGCCCCCGGCAGTGAGTGTAGAACGGATGGGCCAGGGTGCCCAGGCAGCGAGGCCAGATTTGTTGGTGGCAGCAGCCAGAAGAAGCCACCATCGCTGATGCTCCTGGGAAGCTGAGTCCAGCTGCCGTGCTGCCCCATCCCCGCCACACCTGGATATAATCCTTTGGCGGGCTGGATCCAGCCTGTGCCCTGTATTTTGCCCAGCTGTGCTACAGATCCTAAGTAGTAAGTGTTCTGCAGCTTCCCTTAGGAGACAAATCCACCACCTAATACACGTACAGGAACATTTTTTTATATTCATAGTGTTTCAAATTCTTAGCTGAAGTTTCTCTTACGCCCCAGCTCATAGATTTTGGCAGATTTTCAGCTTTCATCTTAAACTGAAGTGGATTTATAGCTCTTGTGACTAAGAACATGGAAATGTTATGTTTAAAGGCTCAAACACAAGAAGGTAATGCTTGGGGTTTTTTAATTAATCACTAGCTTCAGTCACTTAGCATTGGACATCAACCCTGTGTGTCTCATCAAGTTGGAAAGAGCATCACTTAAAGGAACTCTGGCCATAGGCAGTATTTAAAAAAAAAATACTAGCAGACCTTTTTTGACAAAAGCAATCAGGCTAAAATGTCAGACAATTCTCCTCAGGTGCTCTCTCTCTCTCCATAGTTGTAAATATTTAACAAATACTTTTTAAAATATATGAAGAAATGTTTTGTGATAACAATGTAACTAATAAACTTAATTCATCACTTTTATTTTAATTTTTTACCATCTCTGGGAAAGATGGCACCATGAGGAATTCCCCAGCGCAGAGAAGTAATTGTCCAAAGTTTTATTTTACTACTCAGATGTAAATCAGGGGTCAGTGGAGTCGCTCCAGATTTACAGAAGTAAAAAGAGGATCAGTGGGCACGTCTTCACATGCAGTTAAGACATGAATAAACTCCGGAGCCTATTTGTCTGCAGTGTTTTGCTCCTGGATGTGCTGTTTCAACGTGTGCCCAGGAGCAAAACACTCTGGAGTGTATTGCTCTGGAGTTTATCTGCATGCAGCACAGGGAGCCCAGTTGGAGCAGTCTGGGCTGGCAAGAAGGAGGTCAGCTTTCCAGCCCAGGGCTGATTCAATCAGGCTCCATGTGCTGTTGAGGTGCTGGCTAGGGCACAGAACTGCCTGCCAGGTACCCCATACTGAGGCACCCTGCATCCCACCCAGCTGGGGCAGCATTTACATGTGCACTGCTGCGCATAAAAAAATTCTGCAGCAAGACAGTAATTGTATTTTACAAGACTACCCTGCTGCGGAGTTTATTAATTTCAAGCACTCTAGTAGGGATACACATGTAGATGCCAAGACGTTTTCTGCGCAGTTGATTAATTAATTGTGCAGTATGTGTCTCATGTAGATGCACCCACCATGTGCCATTTTTCTAGCAGGCTAACTGCTGTGCTGGAGGAAAGGCACAGTTTTATTAGGGCTGTCGGGAAGAACACATATGTATGCACTGACTAAAAGCAGCTATTTACTGCTAGAATTAAAAAGGCTATTTTCTGCTGGGGATTGTCTTAAAACCCACCTTAATAGAGACCTCATCAAACAACTTTTTCTGATGTTGCCCCAACTCCACATGTTAAGTGTTAAAATCTGTCAGCTGTTCTTTACAATTACTACAAGAAAAAAACTACCGTGTAGCTGTTAGTGTAAAAAATTCTATAAATTTTATCCAACCTGGGTCATAGATTCATCAGTTCCTCCTCCAACTAGGGACAAAGCTGCCAGTTATTCTTAGGGATCCAATTACTTTCTCTTCTTCTTACTATTATTTTGAGCAAAAAGTTTAAGTCTGACTAATGATGCCATGAAATAATTTTTTTCTAATTAGAAGACATTTATTCTTTAAAGGATTCCAATTCCAATTCTCATTAGGTGGAAATCTGCACTGTGTGTACTAATAATATATTTAGTCCTCCCTAATGCTCTATAAAAACACTTTATGATCAGTCTAATGATCATTATGACCCTCAGTTTGGTGGAGGGTAGTGGCAAAATTACTTTAAAATTGAATTATTCAATTGCATGTGTGCAGTTGGCTTGAACCTAGATAGCCTAAACTCAAAGAATTTTACATGCACCTGAGTTCTGCTTAGAAAACTTGCTGGGAGATGGTATTAAGGCCAGAACTGCCTCCTAGGGAGAACTCCCTTCATAGTTCAGCTATCAAGACCACAGAAAATGAATAAGACCCTTTGGCGCACACTGTTTAGTGCTGTGCTCTCCAGGCAAAGGAAAATTGTGAATTAGTGTAACTATTTAGGGAACAGTGACAAAGCAAGAATTATGCTTGCAACAGTCAGGGTAAAGGCAGTGTCATATTAAATGCCTTTATGCTATTAGCTAGCTTTTCATATGGAGAAGGGTTAAGATCCAGTGAAAAAAATGCATTATAGAGGATTTTATTACTCACTACTCAGTGAAACCTAACCCCCTACTCAGCTTTTCAGAAATGGGCTACATCACCCCTCTGATTTCCGCTACTAACTGCACTTATGACAGCACAAAATATGTAACATGGGGAGGAGCTGAGGCAAAGCAGCAACCCTTCCCAATCTTGCAGATACCTCTTTTGCATTAACTTTGTCCCCCTAATCCCACCCATTCCTCCCCCAACCCCAGTTTATTTAGATCATGTTCCTAATGCAGCATCCAGCACCAGCAAAAATCTGCACAAGCAGGACCCAATCAATGATCAGATGGCTGAAAGTAAGCCAAATGATCATAGATCGGGTCCCAGAAACATCTGCATGTGCCCATACTCTGTCATGGATCTAATACATTTTGGTCTTTAGTATCTCAACATGAAGACTCACCCTTGGGAATGCTATTCAACTTTTTAGTAAGCATCTGCTAAGGTTGCTGTTACCAACTTTTACAAGAAGTTCTTACCTGCTTCTTTTTAGCTGACACATAAATGGTGTAAAATCCGCAGCAGCACTTTTACCTTCCTGTGGGTTTCCACCCAAAGGAGAGCACCCTGGATTAAACAGATCCTGCTCCTTCATAACAGCAACTGTGTCAATCAAAAGTGTCAGAAAGGATCTATTACCTAACTGACTATAAAATAGAACAAACTGAGATCAGCAGGGAGTCAGCATCCTAAAGTGTGTGCTATCCACATGCAGCTACAACTGTAGCCTTTCAAGTCCTGCAGCAAAATAAACAAGCAAAATATTTCCATTTGAATAGTCATCCTCCAACTGGATTCCACGAGAGATTTTTCTTGCAGCATGTCAGGGTTCTAGTTTCAAAGCCACGTTAAGACTGGAGTAGCCTCAAAACCTAATTTGAATAGTTGGGTGAACTCTGCTGAGTTCTATTGCCAAAGCAGTAAGAAAGCACCATAGATGTTAGCCTCAGACTGTTTTTCCCTACGCCACTGCTCTTAATAAAAATAAACTTCTGTTTGAGTTTTATTTGTGCAATGAATGTCAATCCCCCCTGGATAAGGGCAGATGGATTGGTATAAACAGGAAAGCCTGAATGGGTCAACCATTTTGAGAAGTTTGCAAGATGTGATAAAAGACTTTCTAACAAACGTGTTCATCCTGTTAAAGATGTTACGCCCTGCTCTGTCCCTTATTTATACCTCACTGTAGGTGCACAGGTCTCCTCAAAATATCAGAAAACAGATTTGCTCATTTTTCACTTTACATTTCTTAAACAAAGAAAGAAAATAGTCTCTTTCAAGAAAGTTTCTCATCTGGAGGCAGGAAAAATGGGGAGGGCATATTGCACAAATTAAAATGAAGTTTCTGTATAAACAATATTTTAAAAACATTATTTATCTTTATTCCTTACAGAACGGTTCATGGGTGCTATCTGCAACATTAATATATTGATTCCCCTAACCAGTTTATAAAATATTTTGTAACCTACTTGTCAATTTCCATCAAGTAATTTTGCCACAGGTAGTAACTGTGCAATCTTTTATATTTTAGGTAGAAGGAGCTATTGACAGCATATGAATGTTTTGGCAGAAAATTAGGGTTGCGGCTCATTTCTTTATATTTTAGGATGACCTAACTCCTGAAAGCCACCTTTCATAGTATTTCTGTTTATGTAAACTTCTTTTCCTTCAGTGAAAAAGCAAAAAAAGATCATATTGGATATTATTTTAGATATTACAGGATTGCTCAATACACTTTTATGACAAGCTGAGACAAAGCAGAATCAGAATATTATCTGTATTGCACATCAATTTAAAAATAAAATCAAGCCTTTGATCAGCTGCACAGAAACTCCAATTATATAGGAACTTGTTTATAACATGGAGACTTACTACATATATTCTGTACTCTGATTACATGAAAATAGCATAATAAAATGTTCTGGCTAGCAAACATTAAAAGATACCAATGGTAAGTGCATCAGAAATGGAAAAATTGACAGCCACTCTTGTTTGAACCTTGTGGGGCTCTTCCTGCTCCCATCAGTTGATAGCAACATTCCCACTGACTTTTCTGATATAGACATAGCCCTGAAGACTGTCCCCTCTTCCTTTGGGGATAACCTGTTTAAATTATCTAAAAAAATAATCACAAATTTCTGATCAGTGCACCTGGAACCTCCATACTGGAATGGAGCAATGCTCAACCTTTGGCTCACAGGCAATATCTGGCCAGCGGGACTCCCCACGGGTCTGTAAATGTGGTGGTAAGGGAGTAGTGGCATCATTAATTGGCCCAGATTCCAGAACTAGATCCAGTGAACGCACTGCTCTGCAACTGGGTCCAATGGAAGAGCTAGGCTGACATGCCAGATTGCACCCATGGACCAGCCCCACATACCAGCTTCATGCTGGATCAGGCACACAGATTGACCCTGGCCATGGAATTGCAGACCAGCACCATGCCATTCATCTGGCTCACAGGACCAAAGGGTTAAGCACCATTGAAATAAATGTTTAGATCTTGGCAGCTTATAATGAAGAGCAGAAAGAGATGCCACCAAGGCCTTAGGACAGGAAAGCAAAAACGTGTAGTCAAACACCATGGGTTTTGGTGGCGGATTTGGGGCATGTGCCATTCAGCTTCAGTTCTGCCATGGACCAGGCAGCACTGAAATAAAGGAACCAAAAAATCCTTCACAATTAATAACCTAAGGAAGGGGTGGGCAAAAGACAGCCCATGGGCTGGATATGACCCACAGAGGGGCTTTGTCCAGCCTGCGGGGGATCTCTTTGTCCCACCTGGCTGAAGCGCCGCCTGGCCATGGCATGTCCTACCACCCCTGGACACACAGCAGTGCTGGAGCAGTAGCCTGCGTGGCCGCAGCTCTTTCAGGCTGCTGCTAGCCTCAGCCCCACAGTACAGGCGGGGACCAGCACATGCAGCCCTGACCCCGCACACCTTGCTCTGGCTCTGGGCTCACCCATCTGGGCTGAGCAGCCTGCTGCTCAGTGCAGGGGGAAAAACGGCCCCTCCCTCTTGCCCTTGGCAGCGCTTCCTGGTGCAGCCGCCCAGAGCCCACTCAGGGCTGTCCTGCATCTCCACTGTGTCACCGCTGCCTCTGGGCTGCCCCGCAGGACAATAGGGGCAGCGCTGAGCAGACGCAGGCCAACCCCGTGTGGGCTCTGCGTGGCTGCACCAGGAAGCACTGGCAGCAGGTGGGGGAGGGGCTGCTTTTACCCCACGCTGAGCAGCAGTTTCTCTCTTGCACCACCACTGCTAAGCCTGCGCCCCAGTGCCTGCTCCAGGCTCATCCGTCAGGGATGAGCAGCAGCAGCAGGGGCACCGTGTCTGGCTAGGGGGGAAAGTGGCCCCTCCCACCTCACTGCCTCTAGGCATATTTTGGTGTGGCCATCTAGAGCCCGTGCGGCGCCGGGCTGTGGTTTGACTCCATCACTGCTGCCTCTAGGCTGCCCAGCGTGATAGCAGTGACAGTGTGGAGCAGCCACGCAGCCCAGTACCATGTGGGCTCTGGGACGCTGCACCAAAAACTGCCCAGCAGCAGCAAGGGGGAGGGGCTGCTTTCCCCCTCGCCAAGCAACACTTTCTGCCCAATGCCACCGCCGCTGCTGTTGCTCAGCGCAGATGGGTGAGCCCAGAGCTAGCACAGTGTCAGGGCTGCATTCACTGGTCCTCACTGCTACTGTGGGGCTGGGGCCAGCAACAGCAGCAGCCAGAAGGTGCCGCCCCACCCTGTTGCATGCCCAGGGGTGGCAAGATGCACCATGGCTGGTAGGGCTGTGCGAAGCTTCAGTCCCTGATTCAATTCGGCATAGATTCGGCCTGATTCAGTGGCCGAATTTCTGAATCTGAATAAAATCAGAGGACCCTTTAATCTCTCCAAATCAACTCAGAACCCTCCGAATTGATCTGGAGAAATTCGGCAAGATTCGGTGATTCAGACATAGACACAGCTTTAAATGTTATTTCTACATATCTCTAGGTACCAGGTGGGTCATGAGCACTGCAATGCTGGGGTGCATGGAGCATCCCACAAAAGCATGGGGGGGCTCCCCAGCACACTCAGCAGCAGACCCATAAGTAGACCAGAAGTAATTCTGGGTCCACAAGGGAGCGTGCAGGGCCACCCACCCCGGCTTGGTGACTCTTTCCTCCTGAGTCTGGGGGGAGGCACCCGGGGTCCCCCTTCCAGTCCACTTCTCGGTTCGCCACCAAGCACATGGAAGGCCGCCCCACCCCTGCACAACTGTGAGACACTCCATGCACCCCAGCATCGCAGCTATCATGAGTTGTACCTGCTACCTCAAGGTATGTATAAAAAGCTTTTAAAGCTGTGTCTATGTCTGAATCGCTGATTCTCCAAATCAGCATTGAATCTTCATATTCAAATTCAGCCAAATCAAATCAGAGACAGTGATCCAAATCAACGAATTGAATCACTGCCCCCGATTTGGCTCAAATCCAAATCAAATAGGGCCCACTTTGCACACCCCTAGTGTGTACCTCTATTCAGCTTGCCCTCTGAAGTGATTCAGGAGTGTTTGAAATTATTCGAATGTTAGGTCTGTCCATTCCCTCAGCTATTTGGAGTAGAAACCTGAGATTCAACAATAAAAATGTGTTTTTATTTGACTGTTTTATAAAAGTTTAAGAAAAATATGCTTTTAATACACACATAAAAATTAATATTACTGTTGGCTTTTAATAATAATCTGTCACCATTTAACTGGCACTAAACATGCAGGCAGGCTCAAAGTAGAATTCTGATCATAGGAACCAATGTGGAATGAGACAGGGCTTCTAAATCCATCGTATTTCTACTTCCGTCCACTTCTGGGTTCTCTGCTGAGCACATGGAGGGCCTCCCCACACTCCTGTGGGATGCTCCATGCGCCCCAGCATCGCAGTGTTCACAAGTCACATTGGTACCTTGAGGTATGTAGAAAAAACATTTAAAGCTGTCTCTATGTCCAAATCACTGATTCTCCGAATCAGCATTGAATCTTCAGATTCGGCCAAATCGCATCAGGAACAATGATCTGAATCAATTAATCGAATCACTGTCCCTGATTCAGGCTGAATCCAAATCTAATAGGGCCTGCTTGACACAACCCTAATGGCTGGGCATTGTGGAGCAGGCACAGGACACACTGGGGCTGCACACTGTTGGCACTGGTGGGGAGGCTCCACAGGTGCACACAGGTTGTGGGCTGTTGCAGGGTGGGGGTGGGTGCTGACCTGCTCAGGGGGACATACACAAGGGGGCTCCCATGTGCACCCAATCATACCCTCAAACCCTCCCCCACAAACTTCACAATGACACCCTCCCCCACACACAATCACACATCACTCAAATACTGTACCAGCACACACACCCGCATGTCTCTGGGGGGAGCCCCGCTCACTGCTACATGCACACATCTCACCACACACATGCACCCATACACACATATCCAGCCACCCTCCCACTCCACACATCCTACAGCCCCCAACAAACCCCATACCCACCCCCACAAATCCCCCATACCCACCTACCCATATTCACACACACACACATCCACACACATCTCCCCACAAACCCCATACCTACCCACCCATACTCCCCAAACCACTCCACACCCCACACAATATACAAGAGTAAGACTTCATTTTGAGCTATTATGCAATTACTTCTATATATATACACAGCACAAACACACAACTGAGGACAAAAATATTTTTAATTAAATTGAAATATATTATTATGGATGTTTGATTTTTAGTATATAATTTGATGGGGTTTTTTCTGGTTCTAAAATGGCCAACCCTCTTCCCAAAAGGAGTACTTCCAGGGGTAAGGGGAGGGACTTCCGGTAGCAAAGGTAAAAGGTTGGGGTGGGACTTCTGGTCCCAAGATGGCAACTAGGGGGTGGGGCACTTGTCAAGGGTGGGTCTACGTAGCCCTCCACAGCTCACCAAAACTCGTTAAGCAGCCCTCCAGCCAAAATAATTGCCTACCCCTGACCTAAGGGCATGCCTACACATTGCCCTATGGTGACATAGCAATCTACTAAGTCATTGTATAGCATGCTACAGCTATGTAGCGATCATGTCTACACATGACTGACCGCTACGTCACTGTAGCAGCACACTCCCCTGGTATAGCACACTGCTATGGCGACCATGTGCCATGCATATGGTGCAATAACTACTCAGACTGCACCCTGCTTTAGTACTTACAAAAGGAAATACTAAAGCACAGTGCTGTCTAAAAATATTACTCATAGCAGCTTGTATTTTCCATTACATTGTAACTGACAAATGAAGAATGCTCTCTCTTGAGGGTATCACCACAATTTGACTTTATATTTCCTGACATTTCAGAGGTGACAAATATAAAAAAGCAAAGAATTTACTGCTTAATTAGATAATAAATTTAGTGCACTTAGAATTTAGTGCTTCATTAGACAACAGAAATTTCTATATTTTGGAGACTTACAAATACCTACTTGAAGATGTTCCTTCAAAATCTATACAGGAAAGAAAGGGCAAACAGCAACTTTCTAGACACAAATCAGCCCTAAAATTGTACCTGAAAATCAAAAATCTCACAGTAAAACCAGGAAGTCATAAACAGGAGGGA
This sequence comes from Alligator sinensis, assembly GCF_000455745.1. Lineage (NCBI taxonomy): Eukaryota > Metazoa > Chordata > Crocodylia > Alligatoridae > Alligator > Alligator sinensis. The sequence goes on from NW_005842535.1 coordinate 837,110, forward strand.
TACTGCCATTGCACTCTGGCTGAGTTGCTGCCTAGTAACAGTGGACTATAGTTTCCTGATACAAACTAAACCAAATGGATTGCTTATAAGTGAGCACACAATTGACTTATATCTCCTATTAAGAGTTTAAGGATATGGCAGGATTTGCTTTTGAAGCCTAAAGATAATTTTATAGCATACTCAGGAAAAGACAATTACAATTCAGAGGTTCTCAACTGTTTGCCTCAACCTCAAGCCAGCTTGTATTCCTAAATGAAATAAAACATACTCTGGGTTGTACACAAAGGTATTCAGTTTACCAATACAAAGCAATTAAAAAGAAAACTATTCTGCAAATAAAGAAAATATGAAAGTCTTACTTAATAATAACCAATATTGCTTTAAGGGCTTGGCCACTGCTAGCTATTAACAATCACGACATTTCCCAAAAATAGGTTTAAACTCCAGCATTCTGGCCATTTGAATATTCCCCCAGGAATTTTTGTCTCTTTAACTTCTCTTATTTGCTACAATAAAAGCTATTCTTCACTTCCCCTCCTAGAAAATGTATGAACTGCTGACATAGGATGCTTTCTACCTTTCTCTTCAAAAGCAAAGAGAGTATGATCCTACATTTACATCTGTCCAGGTTCTGCTCTCAGTTATCTATAGAACTAACTAACCCACAGCCTGGAATGCAGTCATGTCTGAAGTAAGAGGCAGCAACAATTCTATGCCCAAAGTACTATACACATTCTTGAAGTATGAAAGTGAAGTTCCATTTCAAAATGAAGGGGAAATGTATGGGAATAATAGTAATTAATCCATCTGAAAGGAATAAGAGATGTTCTGTTTGCAGGAGATGTTCTGATGCAGCAAAGAATAGGAGATGCTCTGTTTACCAGGACACCCCTTGCAGTAACTAGGAACAATGGCCATAAACTGACAGAAAACAGATTTAGGTTAGACATCAAGAAGAACTTCTTCACGGTAAGGGTTGCCAGAATCTGGAATGGGCTTCCAAAGGAGGTAGTGCTCTCCCCTACCTTGGAGGTCTTTAAGAGGAGGCTAGACATGCACCTGGCTG
>NW_005842535.1:838206-853831 GCF_000455745.1 Alligator sinensis
ACTCGTTCCTGTCCAGGGCAGGGGGTTGGACTCAATGATCTGCTAAGGTGCCTTCCAACCCAAACATCTATAAATCTATGAATATGTGAACATGGCGTTCACCTCCCTATTAGTGTGAAAATACCAGGAAAGCATTAATGACAACAAATGGTAAAGGCCTTTGTTTTCAGTCTTTTGAGAAAGTTGCTATTCAAACAGTACAGCGTGTACACATGCATGTGGCTGGGAAAACAGCTTTAGGCAGTAATGCAGAGCAGCTCCCACAGGTAAGACGGGGCGGGGGGCATCCATAGGAGACATGTGGGGGGGCATAAGCAATGTGGGGGGATGGGGAAGAGTGAAGTGGTGGTGGCCACAAAGAGGGAGGGAGTGGGACAAGGGCTGGGGCTGGGGGCACTGCCAAACAGGGGCAGTGCACAGGGCCAGGGCAGGAATCCACGGCTACAGGGTCTGGCCGGAGAGCAAGATGGAGCCACGGGGGGCTGGTGAGTGAGCCATCTCCCCACAGTGATTTGGGGGGTGGAGGAGCCCATGTCCCCCCACATTTGTGTGCCCACAACCAGGTGCTGGGGTACAGCTTGGCTGCCTCCACCATCCAATGGTCAGGACCTGGGGGTGGGGGGGGGCGCAGAGTGGAGTAAGGAGGGTTGGTGCTGCCACTGCTGCCACTGATGTCAGGAACCCTGCATCTGTCACACCACCATGGTGAGGCACCCTGTGCCCACCTGGCAGCAGCAGAAGGGGTGGCGATAACATGGAGAGGTTTACAGGGGGGCACTGGGCTCTGCATTCTTCTCCAGTCAAAGCAGTCACCACCTTATGCATGTGGCAGCCAGGGCTCAGGCACCACTGCCTGTCTGTGGCTGGAACCCATGGAGCAAGAAGCATGCAGGATGGTCCTGTAGCCCTGGCAGCTGGGGCCCCCTCCAGCAGGGCTGGTGGGGGTAAGGGGCTGTGGGTTGGAAGTGAGGGGCACCAGAAGGGCTGGGGAGGTGGGGGGACTGTGGTTGGTGGTGTGGGACACTGGCAGGGCTGTGGGATGGATTGAGGAACAACTGCATGGGCAGGGGCAGGGCACCAGCATATCAGGGTTTCTCAGTGCCACAAAGCAGTGGGGGGGAGACGACAGCTGCAGCTGGATTAGCATCCTGGTGAGTGAAGGGGAAAGGGGAGCCCTGATTTTCCATGATAAAAAAAGTAAAATCCAATGCCAAAATATATAGGTATTTAGAATTTATTTTATGAAAATGACTGAGGCACTGGTAGGCTTCCAAGTTACTTTAAAATTGTAAATATATGAGTAACACATTGTGTTCAACTGGTACCTATACATATATAGTGGTGTTTCATTTTAATTGTAGGAAAATGCATATTTTGGGTGTTTTGAGCAGAGAATTTGGGATTTTTAAACAGGACCCCTGGATGACTGCTTGCCCTGAGGACTGCTAAACTTCCAGATGATACTCTTTCACAAATACCACCACCACCACCAATCTCACCCTCTGGAGCTGCACTCCAGAATTCGATGGTCACTGTTCAACCAAAAGCCAGCCCTGCATCTGGAACAAGATTTATGTGGGTTTTGTTGATTCAAGACACTTTATTCTGTTCTCAGAATATACAATAGGCTCCCAGCGTAATTTTCTTACCTGTGATATTTTCTTTTGCAGATAGTTACTTAATATAGAAATACATTATCTAAAGCATATTTCCGTTTGTGCTCAGAAACTGTCATCTTTGGATAATCTGATAGATCATTCCATAATGGATTACCTTGAAATATTTTCTGCAAAAAATGTCTACTATCATAAATAAAGGCTGAAATCATGCACTGGAAACTATGATAATTGAAGCACCACTGTGTTGTGTCTTACACATATTAACACATCTGCATCGTGGTACTCCATTGATGTACTTAAATTTATCAGTTAGGAATATCATTTCCAAATATTCCGTGAGTATGGCACCATTATGTATTTAGAGTGGGAGCATCTGATAACATGTAATATGTATGTCAGAGTGTGAAGCATCTCAAACTTACTTTCTACATGATATTATGTAAACAGTCTGCATTCCTACTTCATAATATGACATAAGGTAAGTTTTGTAATCACCCAAAAAGGATGTGTGATATATATCATGAATGTTGGTATTATAGGAAGAATGTCATACAGTTCTGCCATACTCCTTCTCCCAACCTTAGGATAAACCGTTTCTATCCTGGTGGGCTCAACTGCATAGTGCAGCATAAAAGAAAAGAAAACTGCAGCCATCTTGTATGTCAGCAAAGAGTGAAGACTTGAGAGATGACCTCATATTTCTCAGTTTATTCATGCTTTGTTTCTTATGAAATTTCATAGGCCTGAGATGCTATAACTGTGCATAATTTCCCCTTCCATGAACAGTATCAGAAGAAGATTATTCCGGTCTGTTATGGATAAAATTACAATAGTTGAGATCACACATAACCTGTGATAAATTCAATCTGTCCCTTGCATAAGACCTTCCAATTTCTGAAACGCATGGCACTCAGCTCTGTGGCTAACAAATTTCTACAGCTGCAGAATAAGGGAGAACTGTCTAAACCACTGTATTATAGACTTAAATGCTTAAAATGACTAAGGCCTGATATCATAGTAGCCACATTAATAATTACTTGAATAAAATGTCAACATGTTAATGTCATGGTATAGCTATGGAGGATAGCAGTGGTTTGTTTGCTCCTAGCCACTCTTCCCCCTTCCTTGTAGTAGAATAAGGGCTGACATGAGTCTTAATAGCCTGAGCTCCTTGTCTGTGACCATTACAACTCAGCCTGTGGTCTACTTAGGTGGTCATGATGAATACTGGGGAGGTATGAATACCGGGGAGGCTGTTTCCATAGCCTGACCTTATAGTTTCATAGTAGCTAGGGTCAGGGGGGACCTGAACAGATCATCTCGCCCGACCCCCTGCCCCATTGTTCCTCATCACCCTTGGTGGTGCTGGGGAGAAAAGAGCTCTGCCTATTTGCTGTTGATCCCCCTTGATGAGCTTGTAGGCAGCCACCAGGTCCCCCTCAGCCTCCTCTTGCTGAGGCTGAACAGGTTCAGGTCCTTCAGTCTCACCTCGTAGGACCTGTCCTGCTGCCCTCTCACCAAGCGAGTGGCCCTCCTCTGAACCCTCTCCAGGCTGGCAACATCCCTTTTGAAGTGCGGTGCCCAGTACTGGACGCAGTACTCCAACTGCAGCCTGACCAAAGTCGCACAGAGGGGGCGTATCACCTCTCTGGACCGGCTTGAGATGCACCTTTGGATGCATGACAAGGTATGGCTGGCCTTGCTGGCTGCGGTCTGGCATTGGCGGCTCATGTTCATTGTGGAGTCAATAATGACTCCAAGATCCCTTTCCGCCTCTGCTTTCAAGAAGGGAACTCCCCAGCCTGTATGTATGCTGTGGATTCCTTCTCCCAAGGTGCAGCACCCTGCATTTGTCTACATTGAACCCCATCCTATTCTCATCTGTTCACTTTTGTAGTCTGTCTAAATCTAGTTGCAGTCTCTCTCTCCCTTCAAGTGTGTCCACCTCGTCCCACATCTTAGTGTCATCAGCAAACTTGTCATCAGCAAACCTTCATCAGACAGAGGTTGGAAGGGACCTGTGAACTCTAACAGACCACTAATCAACAAGTTTCCTATAATCTTTCCAGCAGAGGACATGATGCTTCAGTTCCAGGAAAACAATTTTATGGAGCCCAGTGCAGTGACTGCAGAATCCCCAACATCATCAAGCCCTGATTTTTCCTGCTTACTGCTTTCAGGGCATACAGCCTTTGAGGTTTCACAAACCTGCAGGATAGAGCAAGAGCTACCTGCTGCATAAGGATCTCTGATTTGGCTGACAAATACTCTGGCTAAATGTATTTCACATGCACAAACTCTGCTGTAGTCAATATAGGCATTACGTTTTACTGAATATTTGTTCTATTGTTCCTGATGGTATAAATACATCTTACTGTTTGACCTTACTCATCTGTGGTCAAGCCACATCTCTATTTAAGCACTCACCCAACACAAACCTGGGTATGTCGCACAAGAAAAGTTGAATGTGGTGTGAAAGCTGCTGTCAGATCATTTAGTGTGGAATTAACATTGAAGCTGAAGAAGCTAATGTGGATGAAGCGGTGAAAAGTGGGTCAGCTGATAACAATTGTCATTTCTCAGCCTTTTGCTAGTGACAGCATGCCAAATGAGAGCCAAGTAGAGCAGTTCAACAAAAAAGCAAAATTTCCAGCCTGCATAAAGAACTAAAATATTTAAAATTTGCTTCTAAAAAGGGTCTTGAATGCTTTAATTTTGATTAAACTAATCTGAAGCTGCTGACTGACTGCAACACTGAAACAATGGAAGTTCTCCATCTGACACAGATGGAATTCACCCCAGAGCAAAACCTTGAAGGCAGATTAAGCATTCTGTGGAGGGAACCCTCCCCAAAAGCCTGAACAGCTTAGCCAGGGAGGCCAAGTTAGGGAAGGGCCTGTGGAATCCATGTTTAAGTAAACTTACCAGCCTAAACATCCTGTGCAAGTAATGCAAAGGGATGCAGCTGCTGCATTCAGAGGAGGGTAGACAATAAAATATTTGGAAGAGGTGACAGCTGCTGGCAAGCAGAAGTCTTACCCAACACTGCCCTTTTAACCAACGTAGCAAACAGCCAGGAGGAGGCAACAATGGAAACACCATGAAAACATCCCTGTCTAGTAACACACCTCCTGAGCACCTCCGCACTACCTCACTTATGGAAGTTCCCCTTTTCCTCATTTGGTAATGTCTTCCCAATTTCTTTCTGCTGCATTGAAAATCATCCCTCCCCACTAACTTTGGGCTTCAGGAGTAAAGGACCGAAAAATACTGCTTGGAGAAACAGGGAAGACCTCAGCTCTGGGGTTTTGGTAACAGGGAAGGGGCAGAATCTCCTGTGCATGGTATGTGCATCACTGTCATGGCAGGAAACAGAGGAGAAACTCAGCTGCCTGAGCCAGTCAGACTATCTCCACAGTGTACCCCATCCTAGCCCCACTACCATGAATAAACCATGTACCATTTATTTCGCATCACATCACATCACATCTTAGTCTTATATCCCAATACAGACAACATATGACTACATGTGCAATTACTGAACATTACGGTTACTACACAGTAACTTAAGGTGTATTAAAATATGGCAGGGAATGAGTCTTATGTGCTCGTGTTAGGAGCAAATTTGGTCCTGCAGGCTACATCCAGATGAGCAAGGGTATGCACTTGTGTTACGTCTCAGCTCTGTGTTCTTGGGCAACCCTGGCACAGGACACAGCCTGTCTGACTCACAAAGGACTCACCCTCCTCCCTTCCCTCCTCTACATAAATGAAACTGATTAAGATGCAGTGAGAGACACACCTAAGACCCTCCAGATAAGGGTGACAAGAGTGAAACAACTGCCCTAGGTCTCATTTGCATCCGAGATGGAACCAGATGACCATTCATTTACATGAGAAATGGAGAACAGAAAGCCTGAAGCAGACTGCAGTGAATTTTGGGATCAGAGAAGCAGGGAAGCACTACATGATGGCGAATCTGTGCTCCAAATGCTAATCAACCCATGTTCACACACACCCAGCTCAGCATTTATCAGACCAGTTCTAATCTGGCTTTACAAAGGACTTCCCCCCCCCCAGACACACACACACCTCTAAGTTTAATAGGCATCTCGGGCCGTACATTCCCCTGTCCCACTATTGGAGGCCTATTTAAACTTGATTGACTAAAACTCGGTTGCCAGGTTAGGGAATGCTGAGGCAAGAGACCGAGTCAGAGGGGGTATGGGCAACATTTGAACAATGGTAAAGGGGTTCATCACAGCGTCCAGCCCGTTGGAGCCCTAATCACAGGTGTTGACATACTTTTCCCAAGACGATTGGTGGAAGTCCTCTCCACAAAAGGTTATGAACACCCCAATAATTGCCTTAAGTCTGTTAAAAGACTATAGTAAGATCTGGAAAAGTCATGCTAAGCTGAGGCTTGTTCACAACAAATGAAAATCCAAAATCCTGATGCTGCAAGCTATCTATTGTAGTTTGTTGAGATGTTCCAAGCCAGATAACCCCTTGTCAATAGAAAAGACAATGATTTACACTATTGAGAATGCTTCAAAGCAGCTGAACTGAGGGTATAAAAATCTGTAAAAAGCAGCAGTGGGGTGGCTTCAAGAAGAAAACTCCTGTGCTGACACGATCCCCTGTCATTCTTGGGATGCTGGAAGAACAGATCATCTCTCCCTTCAAGGACTGTGCTACAGACTGTGCCTGTCAGCTTTGCAGCCCGAGTACCGTGGACTAGGTGAGATCCCAGCACGCTCTCTCTTCTTTCTAGGCATAAACTTCTGAACCTGAACTGTATCAGTTAAGCTTGAGCTAAGTTTCCCCAAATACTTAGTGAAACCAGGGTAGTATTGTAATTGCTTGTGTTTTTCCTTTGCATATCTATTATTACTAGTACTATTATATATTTCATATGCTTAGCAATAAATCACTTTTATAGTCAAACTGGTAGTAATTGGGTATATTTTTCCTTCTCTGCTTCTCTTTCCTCCCGTGCTCTGCAGCAACGCTTCTTTTACCTATGCTAAAGATCCCTGTGAAGCCCAAATTATTGTGGGGTCTGCTCATCAAGAGGCCAAAGATTGGGATGTGCTGAGTTTGAAACACATAAGGGGATCAGCTTGTACAGGCTGATTGACCCAGTTTGACTCAGACGTGCCCTTATGAACTGAATGCTGGCCCATGAGGTGTCAGCTGGACACCCAGCCAGATTCAGAGGGATTCTGTTCACCTGTGTGCTTGTGTCTGACTGCATTTTATTGTTGCTCTGATGAACTGATTCTTGGCATATGAGGGCATCAGCCTGTCCATGCTGATCAACCCGGCCGGGTCAGGCGTGTCACGTTAATTTGTGTGTGTTTGTGTGTATGACTGATTTGGTGACTGGAGGAACCCAGCCCCATTGAGACTGAGTCCTGCAAGATAGCTCCATTGGGAGTGAGGGCTCGCAGAAGGGAGAGATACAGCTCCGTATAGTAACACAAGCAGCACATTGACAGAATTACCAAGACCCTAGAAAGTATCCCTAATAAATGAGCACACCCCAAAGTATTGGGCAAATCTGGTAACACTTGCAGCACAAATTAATAGTGGCACAAATTTGTGTCACTACTTTTGTGCTGCAGTGCACACCCCTGCACGTGCCCTTTGCTGCAGACCATGCCCAGCTCCTCACAGCTGGGTTCCATGTGCTGCAGGAGGAAGAGAACCTGGCTGGTGCACAGAGTGCCTCAGTGTGGGGCTAGCTAGCAGGCAGTGCCTGTGCTGAGGCACCCTGTACCCCAACTAGCTGGGGAATGGCATGTGGAGACAGGGAAGCAGATAGCTCAGGTCTGCCTACTCTCCTGTCTCTGGCCTGTCTGCTCCCCCATCTCCGCGTTTGTCCCAGAGCACGCTACTTTCACATACTTTTTTTTGCTTTTTTCCGGGGATACTTTTTTCCTACCAGGAAATCCTGGTAGCAAATTTTGCCCCCACACTGAAAATTAGCAGTGCCATGCATGATTTAATGTGCACTGCATGTGGTGTGTGGCACCACAAACTGCACATTTGAATGCACCTGTGAGGAGAACATTTTCTCCCAATGGGAGCAGTTTGATGCAGGGCTGCTCCAGCACTGTTCTGTCCCCATGCAGCGGCCAGGAGGAACTCCAGGCTCCCCCTTTTCCAGCCCTGGGCTGGCAGGGCGAATGGGGGTCAAACCTGGTCTCTGGGGATTGCAGGGGAGAGCTGTCCCACTTCTGAGGCAGCTCCCTGCCAGCCCCCACACAGATCAGGGCTCACCCGGCAGAGCAGAACTGTCCAGGCTCACTTGGTGGGGTGGATCAGAGGCAGGGCAGAACTATCTGGGCTCACTCAGCTTGGCATGGGGTTGGTTGGAACCTGCCCCACAAGTGACACATCCTCCCTCCCCGGGCTGAGCAGGAGCAATTTGCTCTCAGTCAGCTGTCTACACATGTGCTACCACACTGTAGCTAATGTGCAGTTAATTAACTTGTATTTCTTGGTACTAGGAAATTGTGCATTAGCCTAATTTACTGCACAGTAAATGCTGTGCATGAGCAGATGCTAATGCTTTACTGCATAGATTAGGCTACTACACAGTAAAGCATTGCGTGCAGATGTGTCCATAGAAACATATATCTTCTTCCCACATGAGGGCATGGCTGAGAGCAATCCCAAAGCAGCAGAACATGGGAGATGAGGCCAGGACCAGATCCCTAATGGCTGCACTCTGCCAGAAGGGTGCAGGAACATTGCTTCTCTCTAAGTGCTTCAGGAAAGGGTAAGGCAAGTAAAAGCATAGGGGCAACTGAATTTCCCTTGCTTGTCCTGCTGCTTCCACTTCACTGCCCTTAAGGCCCCATCAAGTCAAAATCTCTGCCTTCTGGTGTTTTACAAGGCCTGATATTCAGAGGTTGAATACTTATCACTTTGTCCCATCAAGGCAACTCTAGCGTCCAGTCCAGAATCATTGACCACAAGAGATCTTGACCAAAGGCCCCTGCAGTCCACTGGCACCTCATGATACAACACTATCAGTTCTGCAATTAATACCTTTTGAAATGAGACTTTAATAAACAAACTGTAGTCCCAGACATGCAATCTTAGCCAGAGGATTTAAGTCAAAAGGAGTATTCCCTGTGTTTTCTTTCTGATTGTCTGGTCTGAAATGATAGAGCAGCTATATAAAACTTTTAAACTCTGATGAGCTTCAAGTTTATTATTCAAGAAACTTCAATCCAATTCACTTGAAATTTTGTTGAATAGTTTGTACCTCAGTCCCACATATATCCTACTCATTTTGAAGCCAGGCTGATATTCTGGTTGAAAAAAAGAGAAGGTGTAAGAGTTGGGGAGAATAGTGAAGTCAGGCTAATAATGGAAATTCAGCTACAACCTTAACTATGTAGTCACATCAGGCATTCATCAATGACACTTTCATAGAATCATATCATAGAATCATAGAAGTAGGGTCGGAAGGGACCTTGTAGATCTTCAAGTCCGACCCCCTGCCTGGGCAGGAGGGAAACTGGGCTCAAGTGGCTCCAGCCAGGTAGGCATTGAGCCGCTTCTTAAAGACCCCCAGGGTAGGAGGCAGCACCACTTCCCTTGGAAGTTGGTTCCAGATCCTAGCCGCCCTAAGTAGTTCCTACGGATGTCTAATCTAAACCTACTCTCCAACAACTTGTGGCCGTTATTCCTTGTTATCCCAGGGGGTGCTAGGGGAAACAAGGTCTCCCCCAAACCCTTCTGGTCCCCCCTAGTGAGTTTATAGACGGTCACAAGGTCCCCCCTCAGCCTTCTCTTGTGAAGGCTGAACAGGTTCAGGTCCCATAGTCCCTCATTGTAGGGTCTGCCCTGCTGTCCCCAGATCATGTGGGTGGCCCTCCTCTGGACCCTCTCAATGTTGTCCACATCCCTCTTGAAGTAGGGTGCCCAGAACTGGACACAGTACTCCAGCTGCGGCCTGACCAGCGTTGCGTAGAGGGGGAGGATCACCTCCTTGGCCCTACTTGAGATGCACCTGTGGATGCACGATAGGGTCTGGTTAGCCCGGCCGACCGTGACCTCTCATTGTCAGCCCATGTTCATCTTGGAGTCAATGATGACTCCAAGATCCCTTTCTGCCTCCGTGCTCTCAAGAAGGGAGTTTCCCATCTTATAAGTGTGTTATATCTTATAAGTGCAGCACCCTGCACTTGTCCGTATTGAAACGCATCCTGTTTTTGTTAGCCTACCCTTCTTTCACCTTCTTGCTCTTCTTATTCAGCACAAGAAACCCCCCTTTTAAAGTGAGCCACGAAAACAGAAAACTAAACCCTGAAGTTCAGGTAAATAAGATAACATTCAAAACTAAGTTCTAGTGAACAAAGTATGTTAAATGCAGAAATAAAGTTAAACTGGAGTGTGCAAATAGGTATAAACAAATAAAACCTTTTAAAAATGTTAAGGTTGGCATTAAAACCTTCCCTAATACAAAAAAAGATCAAAGAGCAAATTTAAAATACACTTAAAATACACTTAAATACAGTTAAAATACACCAGGACCAAGAATCTAAGAACTACTTAGATTTAAATGTCAATTTAATTATTTAAAAACAGCATAATTATTTAAAAACGTATCATAGTTCCACCCCACATTACATTCTGACTCTCACAAGACGTGTCAGAGACAGCTGCCTTCCCCCACATTCCAGCCAAAAATAATAACAGAATGGAATTGTTTGAAATAGACTTAATCTAAATCTTCACTGCTTTGGTTTTAAAATATCCTGCTTGGTTTAGGGTTTCTTATTACATGGAGAGATGTGTTTTTAGTAAGATAGGTCTTAGCAGGAAGGTCCTTCATAGAAGCTTCATGTAACCAAAAACCAGAGAAAGCCAACTCTACTGAAACCCAAACAAAAAGGGTCCACAAAACAACAATTTTGGAGCAAATTATACTGAAGTTGAACTTTTATGACAACAGTTATTGGTGCCGTTAATACCTTTCAAGTTTTGTTTCATTTAAGCATACATTTTTTAAACTAGCCTCAAGAAACTGTCAGTCACTAGCGCTCAACTACTCCAAATTCTCTCTGGTATACACCCAAATAAATAATTTTCAAAACTCTGGTTATTCTAGGTTTTATCCTGATATAACAAAAAAAACCAAAACAAAAAACATCAGAATTTAGGCCCTTATGCTAAAACATGAAGCCAGAATTATCTAAGCTACAAAACTGGATGTAAAAGAGGACTTTGAAAGTACTGCAGTTCTTGACACAAGAAAAAATACACAAAAATACAACAGGTTACAAAAACCAAACTGTGAAAAGAAGGTAACTCTGCTGAAAGACCTGTTCAAATTCAAAATTAAGTGAGGTCCCAACTGTGACTTTGGAAACAGCACCAGAGGAGCAAGTCTGTTTTCCAGAGTCCTGTACAAATGCACCCTGCTTCACAATTGATACAAAATCCCATGGCAGAACACTTTAACCTCCCTGGAAATTTCATTACTGACTTTAGAGTAGCTGTTCTTAAACAACAAAACCAACTTCAATGGGAATAGTGGAACAAGAAATCATCTGCAGACTGGATTGTGTTAAGAATGGTCTCAAAAAAAGATCATAGATTCTTATTCTTTTAGCTGTTATCACCCATACATCCCTCAATGGGTAATGTCTCAACATACCTTCACCTTTCTTAACAGTACCCCCTCAACCTATTCTGCCCTCCCCCCTTTCCTTAGCTTTTGTATTTCAATTATTTCAATTATTTAATTCCTATTTAGTACCCTGGCTCTCTTCAAGTCCATTCACAGCATCTGATGAAGTAGGCTATTGGATTTGTGAACAAGCAGGGCCAATCCAACCACTAGGCGAACTACACAGTCGCCTAGGGCACCAAAATTATATGCAGAGCAAAATAACAGGAACATCATTCTAAATAACAGTCCCGGCCAGCTATGGCTTCACCTTGGTCTAAGACCTTTGGTTTGGTAAGGGGAAAAAGACCTCTGAAAAGATCTCAGACGAAAGATCATTAGAATCGACCACCATCACAGCTAGAACTCTTGGTTACCTCCACACAGCTACATCAAGGGATTGGACATGGCTTTAAGTGCACCGCGTAGCTCTCTTGTGCTCCCCTCGCGACTCCTACCTTTTCAACTCTCAAGCGGACTTATGATCAGACCATAGCACGGTGTCATCCTAAAAGATGAACCCCTACTCCTATATCATCTTACAGCTCGTAGCACTGATTTCTTACACCTTCTTTCTCCCTTCCAACCACCCTTTTTAAAAGCTAAAGCACCCTAGATTTCGTCAGCTGTGTTTAAGATTTCGTTGAGTGGGATGACCAAAATATGCCAACTTTAGGTACAGATATGTATTGTGCCCATACTTCAGGAAATGGGCTTCAAGGTAGGAATATCTTGGTTCAGTTTTGTAGATCTCATTTAATTTATATGATGTAGAACTGATGTATATGTAGTTACTGTCATAGGTACACCTGAGTGGTCGTGTTTAATATTCTCAATTTTATGTCTAGAAATGGTTGGAGTAGGATTGCTGAATCATTACATTCTTGTAAGAACGCATGTGATTTTTTTGAAAGTAAGTCGAGCTAGGGGTAAGCCTTTGTGTACGTATTATGGTTGGATACTCATGTGAGAGATACGTAAGGCATTTAGAATGCGTGTGTTAATGCAGAATGGCCGCTAATTAATTGCTAGCAAGTTCAAAAGATATTCTTTAATTAGTTAATTATATAAATGCCCGTATCTTTGTATAAGGAAACAGTTGTATGACTGTGTGTACAGAACATGTAAGGTTAATTGACCCAGAAATCTGACAGGATATGTGATATAAGTAAACATAACTACTCAACGGACAATGACAATTTACTTTACGGAGGACCATGCTAAGGAAGTATTAATTTGCTGGGGGAACCTGGCTACCTACTAGATAAAAGATGTCAGTTAGTAGAGTACTGTACACAGGAAATAATACTTAGTTTTAAAAGCTCCTTGATAAACAAGAAAACATCTGCTTGACCACGCAGTCTTAACCAACATTAGATAACCAGTTACCATGTTTACACCTTAGTCGTACATCGAAACAAACACCTTCCTGACTGCAGGGGCGTTCACCCATAAAGGCACTTTAGGCAGTGCCTAGCCATATTTCTTCCATGATAATTTAATCAATTTTCCACATTATTAATGTCATCACAGTCAGAATTTTCTTTGAAACTGTACTTAGTTTTAAACTGTTTCAAATAAATTATCAATATAGAGAACAATCAATCTGTTTCAGGGGAATGGTACCATGGCAGATAGAAAAAAAGGGTCTAGAGCTCAGTATCGTAAATGAAAAGCTGAACAGGCAAAAGAACAAACAAAGCAAGAGGGTTCCTTCCTAAAATATTTTCGATTTCACCCACATCAAGATGGAAGTAGTTTACAACATCAAGATGAAGGCAGCTTACTTCAAGATGATTCAGTCTTTGGTTTCCTTTACAATGTCCACAGTTTGTAAAATAAGACAGTAACACAGATAAGGGAACATTGCTTGAAGCTAGAGTCGGCATTACAGCATGGAAATTCTAAAGATATTGATGCTGCAGATTTGTGCAGTGAACTGCAGGCTATTTCACGACAACTTCCAAAACGTCTTACACCTCAAGATGTACTAAAGTTTATTTCTGAACATAAAAACTGACAGTTTTCCCAACATCTTCATTGCTCTCCACATTCTCTTGCCTCTCCCAGTTTCTGTTGCTAGCTTCTCAAAGCTAAAATTGATTAAGACATACCTTCGTTCTTCTATGCTGCAAGAGAGACTTGTTGGACTGGCCACTGTGTCAACAGAACATGAAACAGCTGGAAAACTTTGCCTTAAAGAACTTGTTTCTGAATTTGCAAAACTGAAATCACAAAAAGCAAAGTTCTAATCAGAACAAGTTAGTCTATAAGGCTGATTACAGGTGTTAAAAAAACAAAACAAAACAAAACACACTTTACTGGAAGAAGCAGAGAGACCTTGCCAGATCATCAGGTCCAGCCCCCTGCCTAAGGGATAGGAAGTCAGCTGGGGTCAAATGATCCCAGCAAGATAAGCATCCAAGTGTTTCTTCAAAGTGTCCAGAGCAGGTGCTTGCACCACTTCTGGGGGGAGTCTATTTCAGGCTCTGGGCACTCGGACTATAAAGAAGTTTTTTCTTATGTCCAGCCTAAAATGGTCCTCCTGAAGTTTGTGACCATTAGACCTTATCTTCCCTTGGGGTGCCCTGGTCAACAGACATTCTCCCAGTTCCTGATGCACACCCCTTATGTACTTATAGGCTGCCATCAAGTCACCCCTGAGCCTTTGCTTCTCCAGGATGAAGAGTCCCATGCCTCTCAGCCTGTCCTCATAAGGCCTGTTCTCTTGTTCTCTAATCATGTGCGTGCCTCTCCTTTGGACTCTCTCAAGCTTCTCCACATCCTTTCTAAAGTGCGGAGCCCAGAACTGGACGCAGAATTCCAGCTGTGGCCTCACCAAGGCCGAGTAAAGTGGGAGGATGACTTCCTGGGTCTTGCTTGAGATGCATGGGTGGATGCAAGCCAGGGTTTTGTTTGCTTTGCCGGCTGCGGCATCACATTGGTGGCTCATGTTCATCTTGTGATCAATCATGACCCCCAAGTCTCTTTCAGGCGTGGTGTTAGCGAGTGTAGCACTGTATGTGGATTCCCCTCTTCCCCGAGGTGGAGTACCCTGCATTTCTCCATCAGGTTTTGATCTGCCCAACTTGCAAGCCTGTTTAGGTCAGCCTGAATCCTGTCTATCCTCTAGTCTGACCATGCTTCCCCATAATTTAGTTTCATCCGCAAATTTAGTCAGTCTGCTTGTGATACCCGAATCCAGATCATTTATAAATATATCAAAGAGTAATAATCCAAGTACGGAGTCCTGGGGGACGCCAGTGGTCACCATGCACCATGTTCACATGGTTCCATCAACTATCACTCTCTGGTTCTGACCACAGAACCAGTTTCCCAACCATCAGACTGTAAGGTATTCAAGGCCACAGTTCCCCAGTTTTACCATGAGGACTTCATGGGAAACCAAGTCAAAGGCTTTTTTGAAGTCCAAATAAATTATAACAACCTCTTCTCTTTTGTCCAGGTGATGCGTCACCACATCATAGACAGACCTACCCAAGTTGGCTATCTTTCAGAATGTTGCATTCCATTAACCTGTTGTTAATAGTTTCTTTGATGATTTTTTCCAATATCTTACCAGGGACTGAGGTCAAACTGATTGGCTTGTAGTTCCCTAGATCTTCCTTCCTCCCTTTCTGAAAGATCGGCACCACGTTGGCCCTCTTCCAATCTTCAGGAACCTCTCCTGAGTGCCACAAGTTCTCAAATACCTTCACCATTGGCCGCATTATGATGTCAGCCAGTTCCTTTAGCACTCTTGGGTGCATTCCATCTGGGACAACTGATTTGTGGATGTCCAGCCTCTCAAGGTGTTCCCTCATGAGATCTTCACCAATGATGGGCGTGTGTTCGCCCATATCCTGGCAGTCCTGCATCTTGTTTGGCAGGGTGATCCCCTTGGGCTGGTGGAAGACTGATGCAAAGTAATCGTTAAGGAGATTAGCTTTTTCCTGGGTGTCGATTGTCATGTGCCCTATTTGGTTTACCAAGGGTCCAACGTTGCCCTTGGTTTTCTTTTGACTACCCACATATCTGAAGAAGGACTTTTTGTTATCCTTGATTCCTGTAGCCAGTTTGAGTTTTGTTTTAGCCTTGACTTTCCTAGTTGGCTCCCTACAGGTGTGGGCCAGTGCTGAAAACTTCCCCTTGGTGATGTTACCTGACTTCCATCCCTTGTAGGTGTCACAACCCAAAGTTGTGGATTTTTTAATTGTGTGTGCTTCGGTACCGCTAAATTATGTTCCCGCCGAATTGGAGCTCTTTTGCACGACGGAGTGTTCTGTTGTTATGGAGAACCCGCGTGCAGAAAAGT